>NC_092336.1:100882222-101197500 GCF_046630445.1 Rutidosis leptorrhynchoides | reverse complement strand
ATATATATATATATATATATATATATATATATATATATATATATATATATATATATATATATATATAGTCGAAGGACTCATTGATCAGTAGCTATGGTGCATTCTTAGCACCATTTTGGTCTTTGTGTTATTTTTTTTTTTTGAAAAGCCAAGCAAACTTGCATTAAACTAGAACAAGGATACAAAGTACATAGCCATACATGAGGATGTATGAACTAGCAAGAAAAGATACAACACAATATACAAGACAATGCTAAAAAGTATGCAACTAAACAACTAAAAACACGAAAAGGAAGGACACTATTGACACTATTGAATTAACCATGATCGTCATAAATCTTGGGGCCGGACAACCATTGCAACCAATCGTATTTCTTCAACTTCGAACGAGACGAAACCCATTCGAAGCTCCGTATTTGGATTTCTTGGAAAGCTAAAGGTCCTGTTAATGAATTGTTTCGAAAAAGCTTTCTGTTACGATTTTGCCAAATTAAATAAGCGCATACGCAAACGCAAGCTTGAGCATGTTTCATTAAACTGGAGGAACTTGAGGAGAATCGACCCGATAGTATTTCTTTTAGCGAACGGGATGTTGCGGAGCGTAAATCAAGCCATCGAAATACCCGGTTCCATATATCTTTCGCGTAAGAGCAGTGAAGTAGCACATGATCTATGTCTTCAATTCCGTTATCACAAATCGGACACCTAACCGAGTCAAGATCTATACCCATTTTATCTAATTCGGTGCGAATCACAAGTCTATTTCTTAGAGCACGCCAAACGAAAATACCGATCTTTTGAGGGAAAAAAATTATTACGCAATGTACCTTCTTGTTGGAAATAACCTGCTAGCATCTTCTCATTAATTAAACACGAAAATATATTGGTTGAGAAAATTCCTGAAGCGTGTAACGAATAAGCCCAAGTGTCTTTTTATTTATTGTCAAACCGAAACATTTGCAGACACTCCAGCAGATCCGCAAGTTCTGTCGCTGTTCTTCCCCTCGGCTCTCGAGAACAATCCCAGCAAGCGTTCCAATCGTTATCGAGTTTCAGGATCCTTTCATTTAATCGAACATTTGGGTTCCTGTCTAACCGAAACAATCTAGCAAAACGATCACGAAGGGAAAAATTTCCAAGCCAATTATCCAACCAAAAATGTGTATCAGCACCACTACTTATAATTTTGACAAACGAAGAGGATAGATTGATATTTAATTTCGAGAGTTCCTTGTTGATATTCAAGATTCCACCCCAAATGGACCCGTGTTTTGCATTATGGTTCAAGTTAAAGTTATTTAGACCCCCGTCCCTCCCATGAATACTCTTTATTATTTTGACCCAACACGCATTATCTTCCACCCGAAATCTCCACCACCATTTCCCGAGTAAGGCTAAGTCTTTAGCTTTTAGTGACCCAATTCCTAACCCGCCCGACTCATAAGGACATAAAATATTTTTCCATTTAACCCAAGATAGTTTCGAGTTTTCACCCGACCCGCCCCAAAAAAATTTACGTCTCAAACCTTCGATTAAGTTGATGACACCGGAAGGAGCGCGGAATCGGGAGAAAATGTACAACGGAATACTACTTAACACCGATTTGATGAGAGTAATTCATCCTCCAAATGACATACTCTTAGCACTCCAATCCGAGAGTTTTGACCTAATTTTTTCAACAACCGTATCTCAATCTTTAAACTTGTTCATCTTATTACCAATCGGGAGCCCCAAGGTATGTAAATGGGAAAGAACCAACATTATAATTAAGACGACAAGCCAAATCCTCAATCGAAGCATTTGAAACACCTACCCCCTACAAACTACTTTTCGAGAAATTAACTTTTAGCCCGGATATCAACTCGAAATATTTTAGCAGTTTCATAATATTTTGTGCATTCCTTTGACTCCATTTGTCGAAAAAATCGTGTCATCGTCGTATTGTAAATGAGACACAATAACCTTATCAGAACCTACCTCGACACCCTTAATCAGCATGCTCAATCGATTTTGAAACTAGACGATTAAGCCTTCAGCCGCTATAATGAAAAGATATGGTGAGAGTGGATCACCTTGGCGTACCCCTTTTCGAGAACAAATTCTTTAGTCATTGACCCATTTACCAATACAGAAATTGCTGCCGATTTAAGGCATTCAAGCATCCATCGTATCCAGCGTTGGTCGAATCCCATGGCCCCTAACACCGAAGCTAAGAAGTCCCAATTAAGGCTATCGAAACTTTTGCAAAAGCAACTTTAAAAAGTAGGCATTTATCCTTCTTTCTAATTTGATCTTCCACCGTTTCATTGGCGATAAGAATACCGTCCAAGATGTAACGTCCCTTAATGAAAGCTCTGTTCCGACCCTACAATTTTGGTTATCACCTTTTTCAAACGATTTGCAAGCAACTTTGACACAATCTTATAATAGCTTCCGATTAAGCTAATCGGTCGATAATCGTTCAAACCCGTTGGATCTTTTTTCTTAGGAATTAAAGTTATAAACGAGGCATTGCAGCCTCTCGAGAAATATTTCGAAGACCAAAATCAATCAACCGCTTTCATTAAATCGTCTTTAATAAGCCACCAAAAATTCTTATAGAATTTGATATTAAAACCATCAGGCCCAGGTGCCTTTGAATCCCCACAATCCTTTATTGCGTTCCAAACCTCAGATTCAAAAAAATGTAGCTCAAGGTTGCAAGCTTCTGAACTAGATAAACGACTAATATTGAGGTCATGGATATCTTCGACATTTACCTCATTAGCAGGAAGTCTTTTGAAGCGTGATTCAAAGAAGGTAAAGATCTCATGTTTAATGATCTCCAGATTCTCTTGCTAAACCCCATTGATAATTAACCCATGGATAGTTAAGAGATTACGATTGCGTCGAATAGTTGAGTGGAAGAATTTGGAATTTTCGTCCCCATCTGATGCCCACTTCAAGCGGGCTTTCTGTCGAAGCATCGAAGTTTTTTCTTTTTCTTTTTTAACCATAATTCCCTAGACTTGATCCACTGTTCACGATCAGAGTCTGAGAGAGGTTCTGTTTCAGCTTTCAATTCTAGCTCAAGAGCTTCTTTTTTTGCAGCTTCATGTTCAGAATCGATTGCCCCGTATTGACGTTTGGATCATCCTTTAAGAGCACCCATTCGACGCCATCCTGTTCAAACCAAATATCAAATACCCTAAACGGCTTGGGACCAAAATCGGTATTCGTATCACCTAAGATTAATGGACAATGGTGTAGTGACCCGAACTTTTCCAAGTTTATATATATTAAATGAAATTGATATTTACTTGATTAAGTGTTTCCAACATGTTAAGCAATTAAACTTGTTAAGACTTGATTAATTGAAATAGGTTTCATATAGATAACTGACCACCCAAGTTGACCGGTGATTCACGAACGTTAAAACTTGTAAAAACTATATGATGACATATATATGGATATATATATAGTTAACATGATATTATGATAAGTAAGTGTAACGACCCGACCAAAACCGTTATTGACGGCGCCGTTAACTTAGGTCCCGTTGCGTGGTCGTAGTCCCTATATGAGACTCGTTTGACCAAAATTATGTCGCATTCATTTGAAAGGTACAAGACTTGCAAGTTTAGTTTACAAAACCGTTCGACAACAAGTCTATGTTTACAAAAGTCATAAAGTATAAATGAAATAACCTTGCGACATAATATAAGTTGAAAGTCACGGTTGCTATAAATAGCGTAAGTATGTAAACAAATGTTTGAATCCAAAGGTGCTATCACTAGCGTATGTATGTATGTATGCTTGACTCCAAGCAAGAAATCAGAGTGTATGCATGTATGCTTGACCCCAAGCAAGTATGAGTGTACGCGGAAGCATGTATCACATAGCCACGTATGAACCTGAGAAACATATAGAAAACTGTCAACGAAAAACGTTGGTGAAATCATAGGTGTTTGTAAACGTTGTTTTTGAACCACAAGATTTAGTATTCCCATAGTTGATTATCAAAATCGTTTGCATTCCAAAAGTATTGTTCGCGAGCACCCAATTATCAAGACTTAACGTTTCCTTCCATAGAACCCCATCACAATAGTGTTAGAACATACACTGTTTCTCGAAAATATATTTCATCCGTAGACGGTAGCGAACCGTCCGTAATGAGGGTTTGTCAAACCCGTATGGCCACACAATATAAGTTCTCGCTTACACCCTGCAAGTGTAACTAATGATAATCGAATTGAGGATTTTTGTTCTAACTCGCTGTGGAATGTTTGTTCCCTTGTACTTGTGTTCAAAGTATAAAAGTATGTAGTATAAAACTGTATATGTTTCTCATCCCATAATTTAAAAGTGTAAAAGTTGTTGAAAGATGGGACTATGATCTCACCTCGAGTGCACGAGTATAAAAGTACTTCGCAAAGTAAACGTGTGCATGAAAGTTGCTTAGCCTTGACCCAAAATGGATGAAATTGGTACCAAAATGTAGAGGATGAAGAGAGGATCACGAATATGTAATTTGTTTTGAAGTTTGCTTCCCGATCCGAATTTAGATGATGAATGTTTGAATTGGGTGTTTGTGTGTGTGTTCTTGCTAGAGAGAAAGAGAGAGAGATGGAGGTGATTGAATGGTGAGGAAGGTGGGGAGGTGGTGACTAGTTGCCCCAGTTTGGCCAAGTGACGAGATTGGTCCCTCAAGTTTCAAAGCGGGTGCGGTAATTAACCAAACGAATATTTTAAAACGCTCGAGTAAACGGGTGATGTCAAAATTAAATAGCGGGAATATAATGAACGTTACTCACGGAAACTATTAATTTAAATACGAAAGATTATGTTTTTTTAAAAAAAAAGACGGTGTTAAAATTAAATTTAACGGAAAAACGCGGGATGTTACATTATCCACGCCTCAAAATAAATTTCGTCCCGAAATTTAGTTGGAAGTAGTAGTCGTTGAATCTTCCTCGAGATCTTGTGTTGCCAATTCTACGAATGAGGGAGAAGTACGTTCTAGGGTATTTCAACGAATTTTGACGGTCGGGATCATATGTTGTTTGAAGGTTTTTGTTTCACGATTCATGGTTTCAACCGGTTCTCCTAGGAAGTGAAGTTTATCGTCGATAGTAAGCTCATCAAAGAAGATAACAAGTTCTTGTTTCGCAAAACACGTCTTTGAGTTGATACATCGAATGTAGGATAAACGGAGACTCAAAATGAGTCGGAAAAATCTAAACGGCTAGCGACGGGTCCAAAACACCCCAAGAATTTAAAGGATCGAAATATCGCGGATTTAGCTTCCTACGTTTCCCGAAACGGATTGCACCCTTCCAAGGTGCGACTCTTAACGTGACGCGGTTTCCCACGTGGAATTTGAAATGTTTACGTCTAACATCGGCGTAGCTCTTGGTGATTACGAGTCGCGTAGGGTTTTACCTGAATATGAATAAATTTTCTCGGTTGCTCATGAATAACCTCGGCCCCGGTGAATTGATCATCGTTTACTTGGTTCGACAAAGGAGAATGACGTTTCCGGTCACATGTGGTTTCAAAAGGAGTGACGTTAAAACTCGAATGAAAATCATTGTAGTACGAGGATTCGGTTAAAGGAAAATACTTTTCTCAAGTAAATTTGAAGTTGGTAATACAAATTCGTATTATGGTTTCCAAGGTTTAAATCGCATGTTTGTTCGGTCCGTCGGGTTGTGGATGGTACGCGGTACTCATGTCTAAACGCGGTCCCGAGGCTTTTTGTAAGGTACTCCAAAATCTAGAAGTGAAACGAGGATCTCGATCCGAAACGGGGTACATTTATGTAAGGTATATTGAACAAGTTTGCTAGGAATTGAAAACGTTAGCTAGGACAAGTTTCTCAAGAAATTCGCGTCGCGGAAGATTTATCGGTTTCCAAAAACGTTCGTCGGGGCAAGTTCTTATCGGGTTTTGAAAACGATTGTTAGGACTATCCACCCTCGCGGCGAATACTTGTATGACGTGAAGAGTCGCTCTCCATTGAGAATTTAGAATAAGGACCTCCTGAACCGGAAGTACGAGGGTGATGCAAGAGAAGTTTCCGCCCCGATGTGAGCATAACGAGTAAATTGTAGTTAGTCAATAAGACTGCGCGAGGACGAGCTAGTATACCCGTGCGACATACGGTTGAAGTCGAATGGAATCGGTAATTCATTCGGAAGCATAAATACAGTTCGACAAAAGTCGAAGGTGTGTCCCCGGTATGGTTGTTATCAATATTCTCGGAGTTTTCGGATGTCCAAACATGAAAAGATGAAGTCATGTACATGGCACATGGTGGTGTTTAGGTTGATCGAGTCTAACCACCATCACGCGTCACTAGAACTTTGGTATGTCTTACCGTAATATAACCACGTTGATCGAGTGTCGTTATATTACGCTAACTCATACCTCCATTCCCACATCACTCTATAGATTCAAGTTCGTGTAATCGTGAAGTTTAAAATAAACAAAGTGTAACGACGTCTCTAACGTGACTCGTATTGAATCGAAAGAATTAGTGCAACTATAAAGAAGCGTTCCCCGAGGGAAGTGTATAAATGATTGTTCACGTCAATGTGGTTCGAGTCAGACAATAAGGTATTCAGGTATGAAAAGAGTAACGAGTCATGATAACGAGTAGCACGCAACCGTAGTGATAAATGTTGATGACGATACTCACCTAGAGTAGTGATGGTAGTAACACCAAAAAGTAGATAGTAAGAAACACCAGTGGGAAACCGATAGTAAGTTGAAACGGTGGCAAATAACAATCCGGGAGACAGAGTTCCCGAACAAGTGTGACTAATGAAGTCGTCGTCATCCTTACGTGTATGAATCATGAGTTTACGTGTGTTACCAAAAAGTGGCGGAATACGAGTTCGTATGATGAAGGTTGGGTACCATTAAAAAGTTTGCCTAAGAATGATTCAAGTATAATGCACAAGTAGTCAAGTAAGTGCTATCTATAGCAAATGTATGTCAGAATGCAAATGCTAACTATCCGGTTGTAGTCTAGACTCACTAATGCGTCCTAACGACTCTGTTAGACACACTAATGCACGTCCTAGTTCCCTACAACCAACGCTCTGATACCACTTGTAACGACCCGACCAAAACCGTTATTGACGGCGCCGTTAACTTAGGTCCCGTTGCGTGGTCGTAGTCCCTATATGAGACTCGTTTGACCAAAATTATGTCGCATTCATTTGAAAGGTACAAGACTTGCAAGTTTAGTTTACAAAACCGTTCGACAACAAGTCTATGTTTACAAAAGTCATAAAGTATAAATGAAATAACCTTGCGACATAATATAAGTTGAAAGTCACGGTTGCTATAAATAGCGTAAGTATGTAAACAAATGTTTGAATCCAAAGGTGCTATCACTAGCGTATGTATGTATGTATGCTTGACTCCAAGCAAGAAATCAGAGTGTATGCATGTATGCTTGACCCCAAGCAAGTATGAGTGTACGCGGAAGCATGTATCACATAGCCACGTATGAACCTGAGAAACATATAGAAAACTGTCAACGAAAAACGTTGGTGAAATCATAGGTGTTTGTAAACGTTGTTTTTGAACCACAAGATTTAGTATTCCCATAGTTGATTATCAAAATCGTTTGCATTCCAAAAGTATTGTTCGCGAGCACCCAATTATCAAGACTTAACGTTTCCTTCCATAGAACCCCATCACAATAGTGTTAGAACATACACTGTTTCTCGAAAATATATTTCATCCGTAGACGGTAGCGAACCGTCCGTAATGAGGGTTTGTCAAACCCGTATGGCCACACAATATAAGTTCTCGCTTACACCCTGCAAGTGTAACTAATGATAATCGAATTGAGGATTTTTGTTCTAACTCGCTGTGGAATGTTTGTTCCCTTGTACTTGTGTTCAAAGTATAAAAGTATGTAGTATAAAACTGTATATGTTTCTCATCCCATAATTTAAAAGTGTAAAAGTTGTTGAAAGATGGGACTATGATCTCACCTCGAGTGCACGAGTATAAAAGTACTTCGCAAAGTAAACGTGTGCATGAAAGTTGCTTAGCCTTGACCCAAAATGGATGAAATTGGTACCAAAATGTAGAGGATGAAGAGAGGATCACGAATATGTAATTTGTTTTGAAGTTTGCTTCCCGATCCGAATTTAGATGATGAATGTTTGAATTGGGTGTTTGTGTGTGTGTTCTTGCTAGAGAGAAAGAGAGAGAGATGGAGGTGATTGAATGGTGAGGAAGGTGGGGAGGTGGTGACTAGTTGCCCCAGTTTGGCCAAGTGACGAGATTGGTCCCTCAAGTTTCAAAGCGGGTGCGGGAATTAACCAAACGAATATTTTAAAACGCTCGAGTAAACGGGTGATGTCAAAATTAAATAGCGGGAATATAATGAACGTTACTCACGGAAACTATTAATTTAAATACGAAAGATTATGTTTTTAAAAAAAAAAGACGGTGTTAAAATTAAATTTAACGGAAAAACGCGGGATGTTACAGTAAGTATCTCATTAGGTATTTTAACAATGAGTTATATACATAAAAATGAGACTATTGAATTAAGAAACTTGAAAACGATATATATAACGATTACCGTTATAACAACGTTTTACTAATTACATATGAATCATTTTAAGATATTGTTACACTATATATAAACATGATAAATGATAAGTAAACATATCATTAAGTATATTAACAATGAACTACATATGTAAAAACAAGACTACTAACTTAAGGGTTTCGAAACGAGACATATATGTAACGATTATAGTTGTAACGACATTTAACTGTATATATATATATCATACTAAGATATATTAATATATCATAATATCATTATAATGTAATAATTTAACATCTCTTTAGATATAATAAACAATGGGTTAACAACATTTAACAAGATCGTTAACCTAAAGGTTTCAAAACAACACTTACATGTAACGACTAACGATGACTTAACGACTCAGTTAAAATGTATATACATGTTGTGTTTTAATATGTATTCATACACTTTTGAAAGACTTCAAGACACTTATCAAAGTACTTCTACTTAACAAAAATGCTTACGATTACATCCTCATTCATTTTCATCAACAATTCTACTCCTATGCACTCGTATTTGTACTCGTACAATACACAGCTTCTAAATGTATGTACTATTGGTATATACACTTCAATGATCAGCTCTTAGCAGCCCTTGTGAGTCACCTAACACATGTGGGAACAATCATTTAACATCTAGCAAGAAATATCTAACAAAACAACAAACTAATGGAGCCTATATTGACTCCTACTTTCACGTGAATGATAAACCACAAACACACTTTCATTTTAAATTTTCATGCATCAAACTACTCTCTCTCAAGTGTTCTTCCATTGTTCTAAGTGTTCTTCATCATCTTCATCAAAATCTAGCTCAATCTAGTTCATAAATCCATACATAAACCAAGTTATAAAACAACTACTCAAGAACACACCAACAACACTTCCAAGTTTGCTAGCTTACTTCCAATCTTGCAAATCCACTTTGAGTGATCATCCAACCTCAAGAAATCTTTCTTATTTACAGTAAGATATATTTCTAATACAAGGTAATACTCATATTCAAACTTTGATTCAATTTCTATAACTTTAACAATCTTATTTCGAGTGGAAATCTTACTTGAACTTGTTTTCGTGTCATGATTTTGCTTCAAGAACTTTCAAGCCATCCAAGGATCCTTTGAAGCTAGATCTATTTTTCTCATTTTCAGTAGGTTTATCCACAAAACCTGAGGTAGTAATGATGTTCATAACATCATTCAATTCATATATATAAAACTACCTTATTCGAAGGTTTAAGCTTGTAATCACTAGAACATAGTTTAGTTAATTCTAAACTTGTTCGCAAACAAAAGTTAATCCTTCTAACTTGACTTTTAAAATCAACTAAACACATGTTCTATATCTATATGATATTCTAACTTAATGATTTAAAACCGGAAAACACGAAAAACACCGAAAAACCGGATATACGCCGTCGTAGTAACACCGCGGGCTGTTTTGGGTTAGTTAATTAAAAACTATAATAAACTTTGATTTAAAAGTTGTTCTTCTGGGAAAATGATTTTTCTTATGAACATGAAAATATATCCAAAAATCATGGTTAAACTCAAAGTGGAAGTATGTTTTTCAAAATGGTCATCTAGACGTCGTTCTTTCGACTGAAATGACTACCTTTACAAAAATGACTTGTAACCTGTATTTCTGACTATAAACTTATACTTTTTCTGTTTAGATTCATAAACTTAAGTTCAATATTGTAACAACCCAAACCGTAACCGACCAAACACGACGAAATTTCAAACAAAAAAAAATTTGTTGTTCCAGGCCATCGGCGCGCCGCGCCAAAAGGGCCGCGCGCCGCGCCAAACCCCTGCTGTTACCGGAAAGTTTAAATGCGAAAAAGATGAACGTGTTCCCGGCATATTTAACCAAAACGCTTTTAACCATACATTCATATATGTAAAACTAGCACATAACTAAGGTATGAACAAGTTTTTCAAGGTGGGGCCCACACGTGCCCAAAACGCCACTAAGTTTAAAATACAATGTTTAATACAAATTAGAGTTTCGACCACAAAAAGTTTAATTGCCAAACGACACAACGAGCATGGTGTTTGGGGTTAAACTACCCAAGTCTCGGTCAAACTCCAAGCCATAACCCAAAAGTGCTTCCTAATCATCGAAGCGGGAAACTCAATCCAAGGTAATGCCCTTACCCTTATCCACACACGAACCTATAAAAAGGTAAACAACGAGAGGGTAAGCAAAGCTTAGTGAGCACAATAATTATACATACACATATATAATCTACTTACTCGCATCACTTACACAACATCATATTCGAGTTTAACAATTCATCAAGCATGCTACATTAATAAGCATATACCAATAATTCACAATCCCACAAATAGCTACTAGTACAATAGCATACGATTCATAAATTAATACTTCCAATACATAATTCACATAACCTTGGTTAACCAATTCGAACACGGGAAGCGGTACTTACAAGACCGTTGGAGTTCATAACGTCCACTAGTGTTACTTACACACCGCATAATCACTAGTCCCCGGGTGATGTCTTAAACACCGCGACTAACTCACCCTTACAACAATGTGGCGTCTTAAACACCGCGACGAATCCACACTTCATTCAATACAATGAGTGGTGTCTTAATCACCGCGACACTTCCACTCCCATGACATTGTGGTGTCTTAAACACCGCGACAATACCACAAGTCAATCATACCATGAGTAGTGTCTTAAACACCGCGACAATGCTACTCGTTACTTAGAATGTGGTGTCTTAAACACCGCGACAATACCACATTCGTGCAACACAAATAAATACATTATATACACATACGCATAATTATTCCACTCACCTTATGCCTTAGGTGATTATTAAACCAAGCTTGAATTCCAAGGTAACGTACCTATTTCACAAGCATAATTAATCAATCAACTTGGTCTAATCTCATAACACACACCATCCTAGGTCATCTTGACCCATTTTGACAACTAACCCTAAATTGGGTCGTTTTCACCAAAAACCCTAACACTTGGCACTCATGGCCTTCACGCACATTAGAACACTAGGTTTTAGCACAAAACACTAATATTGACCCATCTTGGTCCATTTTGACCCATTTGACTCGATAAAAGTCAACACACCCATTTTGGGTCATTTATGCCCAAATCACACCCATTTACACTTCCTCAAGGTGTTCTAACAAATTACTAGCCAATTAGGGTTTCATAACAACAATTTATACATTTAAAACCCTAGCTTACACATAATTGAGTCTACATGACCCAAATTACCCAAGAACACCCAATTTACTTAAAATGGGTCTTAATGTTCATCTTTAACACAAACCCTAACCCATACACAAAATCAAATTAAGAAAAGAAAGTTAAGGCATACCACAACTATCAAAATGTAGCAAATGACGAGATGCACAACTTTAAAGCTTGCGATTAAACCCGAAACGAGCTTCTTCTCCTTCAAAGTGAGCTTTCTCACTCTACAATCACTCTCTCTCTAAACTTGAATTGAAAGGGATAAGGTTGGTGAGTTTTTGAGTAAATGATACTCTAACATCTGATCCCAAGCATTAAATCCGGCCTCCAATTGATTTTACCAAAATACCCTCCAAATATCTAATTTAAAAGAATGGAGAATCTGTCACAGTCAGATGGCGCGGCGCGCCACCTAGCCGGGCGGCGCGCAACCCTGCCAGTTCAGCTTCTTTTGTCTTCTTAATATATACAATAAAACCCCGTTTCAAATATCGTTCAATACACTTATATACACATATGTACATTACAATTATTCGGGTCTTACAACTCTCCCCCACTCATTCGGATTGCGTCCTCGCAATCCAAGCCGCATGACAAGCAGGAAGATAGACTAACACGAACTCTTCGGGTTCCCATGTAAACTCGGAACCTTTATTCCGTCGCCATTGAACCTTATAGGTCCTAACCTCTTTATGTCTCAACCGTTTGACCTTTTCATCAAGTATTGCAATTGGCTCTTCAACATACTCCAACTTATTGTTTAGCTCAATTTCATCTAAAGGCATCCATGAAGAATCATCCGCAAGGCACTTACGGAGGTGAGAAACATGAAATGTGTTATGGATCCCCGTAAGCTCTTCGGGCAATTCCAATCGATATGCAACTTCACCAACACGAGCTAAAACTTTAAACGGTCCAATAAACCGAGGACCTAACTTTCCCCGTTTTCGAAATCGAATAATACCCTTCCATGGCGAAACCTTAAGCATAACCATGTCGCCCTCTTGGAATTCGATCGTTCGTCTACGTTTATCGGCATACGACTTTTGCCTATCTTGAGCCTTCTTCAAATGCTCCCGAATAATATCAATCTTGTTATTCATCTCTAAAACCAAATCGGTACTTCCGATTTCTCTTTGACCCATTTCTCCCCAACAAATGGGAGTTCGACACCTTCGGCCATAAAGCATCTCGTAAGGTGGCATCCCGATACTAGTATGAAAACTATTATTGTATGAGAATTCCACCAAAGGTAAATGCTCATCCCAACTACCACCAAAATCAATGATGCACGCCCGTAGCATATCTTCCAAAGTTTGATTCGTACGCTCGGTTTGACCGTCCGTTTGAGGATGATACGCCGTGCTCAACTTTAATTGTGTACCCATATCTTCATGAAACTTTTCCCAAAATCGAGATGTAAAACGGGTATCTCGATCCGAAATAATAGATATAGGAACGCCATGTCGCGAGACCACTTCCTTGATAAACAACTTAGCCAAGGCCTCCGACGATATTGCTTCTTTAATGGGAAGAAACAAGGCACTTTTCGTCAACCGGTCCACGATCACCCAAATCGAATCATATTGAGTTCTCGCCGTCTTAGGTAACTTAGTGATAAAATCCATGGTAATGTGCTCCCATTTCCACTTCGGGATTTCTAACGGTTGCAACTTACCATACGGCTTTTGATGCTCGGCTTTAACTTGCAAACAAGTAACACATCGTTCGACGTATTTTACAACATTGCGTTTCATGCCCGGCCACCAATAATCTTTCTTCAAGTCATGATACATTTTCGTCGCGCCCGGATGAATGGAATATTTCGACTTATGTGCTTCATCGAGTAGCACCCGTCGGTAATCACCCGCCTTAGGCACCCACACCCTTCCTTGAAAGGACAACAAACCCCGCGGACCCATAGTAATAAACTCCGATTGGCCCACAATTCGTTCCGCGTGCTTATCGTGAACATAAGCCTCTATTTGGTCTTCACCCATCTTTTCAAGAAAGTCGTTAGTGATAATCAAACGTAACGATGTTATACGTATCGCCGGATGTTGAGTCTTTCGACTTAACGCATCCGCGACCACATTCGCCTTACCCGGATGGTAAAGTATCTCACAATCATAATCTTTCACCACATCCATCCATCTACGTTGACGATAATTCAAATCCCTTTGAGTAAAAAGGTGTTTCAAATTCTTATGATCCGAATATATCGTACACTTGACACCATATAAGTAGTGGCGCCAAATTTTCAACGCATGCACAACCGCCGCCATTTCAAGATCATGAGTCGGGTACCTCGTTTCGTGTTCCTTTAATTGTCGAGAGGCATAAGCAATGACTTTACCCCTTTGCATAAGAACGCACCCGAGCCCATTTAAAGAAGCATCACAATAAACCACCATGTCTTCGACACCTTCCGGTAACACTAACACCGGAGCTTGACACAACTTCTCTTTCAATAATTGAAAAGCTATTTCTTGCTCGTTTTCCCAATTGAACTTAGCACTCTTCCTTGTCAACTTCGTTAATGGAGAAGCAATCTTAGAAAAGTCTTGGATAAACCGACGATAATAACCGGCCAATCCGAGAAAACTTCGGATCTCCGTGGGCGTAGTCGGTCGTCCCCAACTCTTCACCGTCTCAATCTTCCCCGGATCCACTTGGATACCGCTTTCGTTCACAATGTGACCAAGAAATTGAACCTCTCTTAGCCAAAATTCACACTTAGAGAACTTAGCATACAACTTCTCCTTCCTCAGCGTCTTCAAAACTTCGCGCAAGTGACGTTCATGTTCGTGCATACTTTTCGAGTAGACTAGTATGTCGTCAATGAACACAATAACCGACTTGTCCAACATAGGTTGGCACACCCGGTTCATAAGATCCATGAATGCCGCCGGTGCATTCGTAAGACCAAAAGGCATCACCACAAACTCAAAATGCCCATAACGCGTTCGGAAAGCCGTTTTCTCAATGTCTTCCTCACGGACCCGCATTTGATGATAGCCGGACCGTAGGTCGATCTTAGAGAAATACGTCGCACCTTGAAGTTGATCAAACAAATCGTCGATCCTAGGTAACGGATAACGATTCTTGATCGTCACTTTATTCAACTCACGGTAATCGATGCACATACGCATACTACCGTCTTTCTTCCTTACAAATAAAACCGGAGCGCCCCATGGCGACGCACTTGGTCGGATAAAACCCTTCCCGAGCAATTCTTGAATTTGATTCAATAACTCTTGCATCTCCGTTGGTGCTAAACGATAAGGAGTTTTAGCAATGGGGGTAGCCCCCGGAACCAACTCGATGCGAAATTCGACTTGTCTTTCCGCCGGGACACCCGGTAACTCATCCGGAAAGACATCTTCAAACTCATTAACTACCGGAATTTCACGAATTGGTGGTGGCTCATTACGAGTGTCGACAACATGAGCAAGGAAAGCCATACCACCGGTAACAACGTGACGTCGTGCCCGAGCAAAAGTGCATATCGGCACCGATCTCCTTCGTTTGTCACCATGAATAATCATCTCTCCCCCACTTGGGGTCTTTACACGAATAAACTTGTCGTGGCATGCAATATCGGCTCTATAACGATCGAGCCAATCCATACCAACGACAACATCAAAATCACCCAAAGTCATCGGAATAAGATCAATTTCGAAACTTTCGGCGCCAAACACAACATTGCAATTTTTACACACATCAACCACTAGCGCCGTCTTGCCATCCGTTATTTCAACTTCTACCGGACGACTCAACTTTACTAGCGGTTTATTTAACTTAGGCACAAATCTTGGAGATACGAAAGACAAATTAGCACCACTATCAAAAAGTATCCGAGCCGGATTAGAATTAACCATGAAAGTACCTGAAACGACTTCATTGGATTGTTTAGCTTCTTCATTAGACATCAAGTAGTTACGACCCCTAGCCGTACCCGCTGCCTTCTCTATCCGCTTAGCATTATCATTACGCAACTCAGGACACTCGGGTTTCTTGTGTCCCTCCTTCCCACAATTGTAGCAAGTGAATTTTGTAGTAGAAGATGGTTTGGTACAATCACGAGCCATATGCCCCCTTCGCCCACAATTATGACAAGTATAGGGGAAATCCCCTGAGGCACCTTTCTTCACACTCCCCACACTCTCGGTTGGGCCTTTCTTTGACTTCTTGCTTGAAAAATTTGAGTGACTCGAACCTTCATACTTTCTCTTCCTCAACACAATCGCTTCAAACCCTTTCGCCATATTAAACAACTCATCGAAGCTCTTCACCACGTTTACGCTAATCTTTTCTTGATAACTATCATTCAAGGTTCGATAGAAATCTTCTTTCAACATTTTATCATTCCCGACATACTCCGGGCAAAATTGCGTCTTGGACAAGAACACGGATTTGAGAGTGTTCAAGTCCATCGACCCTTGCCTCAAGGTACGTAGCTCGTCCTTAAGTCTTGTAAGATCGGCCGAAGTTCGGTACTCATCGAAGAACTCCGCTTTAAATTCCTCCCAAGTGAAGTCCATACATTGTTCTTCACCATAGAGTTGGATCTTAGCATCCCACCACAATTTCGCGTCACCCCTTAACATGCTACAACCATACCTAGTCTTCTTGTCGGGTGGACACTCACAAGTACGGAAGGCCCCCTCCATATCGGAGATGAATCGGGCACTCTTGAGTGGGTCCCGATCGCCCTCAAAAGTAGGAGGTTGAGCATCCTTAAAGTTCTTGAAGAAAAAGTCACGCCTTCCCCCATTTTCTGCTTGAAGAGCAATCTTAATTTGCTCCTTAACCAAAGTGACGACTTGTTCGTCAATCGTCTCGAGAAACATCTTCTTAACATCTTCGCGAAACTCCGCCTTTTGGCGTTGAAAGATGGCCTCAACCTTGGCCGTGAACTCGGGGTCCTCGCTTGAGCCCCCATTATCAAGTTCGGTGTCGTGTCCGTTTCGCGTCTTCATTCTATAAAACGGAAGAGATTAAATAACGAAACGAAAGACATAACAATACGTATACATATACACCATACCACCCCATCTCGCTCGACGATCGTCGTACATCGCTCGTTTGACACGATTTGCACCCGTAGTAAGGGTAGCTAATCATTACTACGCGAGCACGTCGCGTAACTTGCTAGTACAACGTCCGTTCCGCTTGATGATTGCTATATAATACAAACAATAACGCATGATTAGTTCATATAAACCTATGCGCTAACCAAGACCCGGTCCGACCCAAAGTCCTACAAGTCCCGCACAATACGCACACAAAAGTCTAAGTCTAGGCGCCTATCTCAAGTCACCTAAATCCCTTAGACCATGCTCTGATACCACTTGTAACAACCCAAACCGTAACCGACCAAACACGACGAAATTTCAAACAAAAAAAAAATTTGTTGTTCCAGGCCATCGGCGCGCCGCGCCAAAAGGGCCGCGCGCCGCGCCAAACCCCTGCTGTTATCGGAAAGTTTAAATGCGAAAAAGATGAACGTGTTCCCGGCATATTTAACCAAAACGCTTTTAACCATACATTCATATATGTAAAACTAGCACATAACTAAGGTATGAACAAGTTTTTCAAGGTGGGGCCCACACGTGCCCAAAACGCCACTTAGTTTAAAATACAATGTTTAATACAAATTAGAGTTTCGACCACAAAAAGTTTAATTGCCAAACGACACAACGAGCATGGTGTTTGGGGTTAAACTACCCAAGTCTCGGTCAAACTCCAAGCCATAACCCAAAAGTGCTTCCTAATCATCGAAGCGGGAAACTCAATCCAAGGTAATGCCCTTACCCTTATCCACACACGAACCTATAAAAAGGTAAACAACGAGAGGGTAAGCAAAGCTTAGTGAGCACAATAATTATACATACACATATATAATCTACTTACTCGCATCACTTACACAACATCATATTCGAGTTTAACAATTCATCAAGCATGCTACATTAATAAGCATATACCAATAATTCACAATCCCACAAATAGCTACTAGTACAATAGCATACGATTCATAAATTAATACTTCCAATACATAATTCACATAACCTTGGTTAACCAATTCGAACACGGGAAGCGGTACTTACAAGACCGTTGGAGTTCATAACGTCCACTAGTGTTACTTACACACCGCGTAATCACTAGTCCCCGGGTTATGTCTTAAACACCGTGACTAACTCACCCTTACAACAATGTGGCGTCTTAAACACCGCGACGAATCCACACTTCATTCAATACAATGAGTGGTGTCTTAATCACCGCGACACTTCCACTCCCATGACATTGTGGTGTCTTAAACACCGCGACAATACCACAAGTCAATCATACCATGAGTAGTGTCTTAAACACCGCGACAATGCTACTCGTTACTTAGAATGTGGTGTCTTAAACACCGCGACAATACCACATTCGTGCAACACAAATAAATACATTATATACACATACGCATAATTATTCCACTCACCTTATGCCTTCGGTGATTATTAAACCAAGCTTGAATTCCAAGGTAACGTACCTATTTCACAAGCATAATTAATCAATCAACTTGGTCTAATCTCATAACACACACCATCCTAGGTCATCTTGACCCATTTTGACAACTAACCCTAAATTGGGTCGTTTTCACCAAAAACCCTAACACTTGGCACTCATGGCCTTCACGCACATTAGAACACTAGGTTTTAGCACAAAACACTAATATTGACCCATCTTGGTCCATTTTGACCCATTTGACTCGATAAAAGTCAACACACCCATTTTGGGTCATTTATGCCCAAATCACACCCATTTACACTTCCTCAAGGTGTTCTAACAAATTACTAGCCAATTAGGGTTTCATAACAACAATTTATACATTTAAAACCCTAGCTTACACATAATTGAGTCTACATGACCCAAATTACCCAAGAACACCCAATTTACTTAAAATGGGTCTTAATGTTCATCTTTAACACAAACCCTAACCCATACACAAAATCAAATTAAGAAAAGAAAGTTAAGGCATACCACAACTATCAAAATGTAGCAAATGACGAGATGCACAACTTTAAAGCTTGCGATTAAACCCGAAACGAGCTTCTTCTCCTTCAAAGTGAGCTTTCTCACTCTACAATCACTCTCTCTCTAAACTTGAATTGAAAGGGATAAGGTTGGTGAGTTTTTGAGTAAATGATACTCTAACATCTGATCCCAAGCATTAAATCCGGCCTCCAATTGATTTTACCAAAATACCCTCCAAATATCTAATTTAAAAGAATGGAGAATCTGTCACAGTCAGATGGCGCGGCGCGCCACCTAGCCGCGCGGCGCGCAACCCTGCCAGTTCAGCTTCTTTTGTCTTCTTAATATATACAATAAAACCCCGTTTCAAATATCGTTCAATACACTTATATACACATATGTACATTACAATTATTCGGGTCTTACAAATATGAAACCATAGCAACTTGAATCACTCAAAACGGATTTAAAACGAAGAAGTTATGGGTAAAACAAGATTGGATATATATAGATGGGTCGATATGGGTAAAACAAGACTGTATTATACATGTATTCTAATATATTATGTAATCTTGGGATACCATAGACACGAATACAATGTTTTGACATATCATATCGACCCATCTATATATATATTTCGGAACAACCATAGACACTCTATATGCAGTAATGTTGGAGTTAGCTATACAGGGTTGAGGTTGATTCTAAAATATTATATATACTTTGAGTTGTGATCTAGCCTGAGGCTTGTATACACGAGATCGTGGATTGATTCGAGATAATATAGATTGCTTTATTTTCTGTACATCTAACTGTGGACAACTAGTTGTAGGTTACTAACGAGGACAGCTGACTTAATAAACTTAAACAGCAAAACGTATTAAAAATGTTGTAAATATATTTTGAACATACTTTCATATATATGTACATATTTGTTATAGGTTCGTGAATCGACCAGTGGCCAAGTCTTACTTCCCGACGAAGTAAAAATCTGTGAAAGTGAGTTATAGTCTCACTTTTAAAATCTAATATTTTGGGATGAGAATACATGCAGTTTTATAAATGTTTTACAAAATAGACACAAGTAAATAAAACTACATTCTATGGCTGGATTATTAAACCGAATATGCCCCTTTTTAGTCTGGTAATCCAAGAATTAGGGAACAGACACCCTAATTGACGCGAATCCTAAAGATAGATCTATTGGGCCCAACTAGCCCCATCCAAAGTACCGGATGCTTTAGTACTTCGAATTCATCATGTCCGAAGGGAGTCCCGGAATGATAGGGGATATTCTATATGCATATTGTTAAGGTCGGTTATCAGGTGTTCACCATATGAATGATTTTTATCTCTATGTATGGGATGTATATTGAAATATGAAATCTTGTGGTCTATTATTACAATTTGTTAAATATATAGGTTAAACCTATAACTCACCAACATTTTTGTTGACGTTTAAAGCATGTTTATTCTCAGGTGATTATTAAGAGCTTTCGCTGTTGCATGCTAAAATATGGACAAGATTTGGTGTCAGCATGCTTGTATAATATTGTTTAAAACCGCATTCGAGATTTATTTTGTTGTAACATATTAATATTGTAAACCAATATTTATTGGTAATGTGTAAGTGTGATATTTTAGATTATCATTTCTTTATAATCTAGGTGGTGACTTTTTAACCTTGTCGATAAAATAAAGGTTATGGTTTGTTTTAAAAACGAATGCAGTCTTTGAAAAACGTCTCATATAGAGGTCAAAACCTCGCAACAAAATCAATTAATATGGAACGTTTATAATCAATATGAACGGGACATTTCAAATGGTCTGAGGTATTACGATCAAGAGCAGTCACATTGACATTACCCCACGATTGATAAAAATTGTCGGATACCAAGAATCTATCAATTTTGCTCATCTTTATCCCATCGTTGCTAATTCTTGTAGACATTTTGTCGATTAGTGGTACATCAATCAAATGCATACGCTCGATAAAGTCATTAAACTTAGTAGCTCGGTGTTCTATGAATTTGCAATTCTTCTTATCATCCTCCGACCTTACCTCATTAAAATCGCCACATAAGATCCAATTCGCATTGTCGTAGTTCATGAGATTCTCAAGGCTAAACCAAAAAAGGTCTTTGCCTTCGTCATGGTGAGGGCAATCAACGTTAATGATAATTGACTCCTCGAACTTACCAACCCAGCATCCTTTGATTGTTAAAAAATACTGTCCTTCAACTGCATGCGAGACATTAAAAACATTGGTGTCCCATATTAATAACATCCCTCCCGATTGACTAATTCTATGCTTCTGTATATATCCAAACTCTGGTGAACCCCAGATATACTCAACCCATCTTTGGGGTCTTTAGGGATTGAAGGCTTGACCACCTTCGGTAACGATGTCTTTTGGCTTAAAGACTGATTTTTCGATTGAACTTGACATACTTTTGCTTTGCCCCTTGCTAAGTTTTTAAATCAGAGAAAATGTGAGGTGGTATGGACACTAAGTACCGAATTGGTCCCTTGCTCTTTAGATTTTGATTTAAGGTTACTGCAAGATTTTTTCATGGGGAAAGAAGTGAAGGGGGGGGGGGGGAATCAGGGTTTGCACATTGATGTTGGGTAGTGGAAGTCTCAGGAATAGAAATAGAAGCAGCAGGGGTAGAAAATTGTGAAGGAAGGGAGGATCGATTTACATCTGGAGGGGGTGGAGTGTGGATGAAAGATGGAGGTGGTATTTGTGCATGAGGAGTATATGAGTTTGGTGTGGTAAAGCAGTTGTGTTTGACTGGTGAAACAAGAACGATAGGAATGGTAGAGGTGTGATTGGTTAAAGGAGAGGTGTGATTGGTTAAAGGGGAAGTTAAGCGGGTACGATCAGTGGGGATAAGTTTTGGGCTTTGGTTTGGGCTAGGAGGTAAAGAATCAGAGTCAAAAAGCTTGGTGACAAGGACTGGGCTTACCATAATAGTATTGGGTGGGCTTTTTGTATTGAGCTTGGATGAAGGGGAACTAGGGGAATTTCTAATTGGGCTTGGCAAGTTGATGAATGGGCTTTGACTGAAAGGAGGAATATGAAGGGGTTTTGGAGGGATGGGTGACGTGTTGTCGGTAATAGGGCAATTAGGGTTTGAGTTTCTCAAGGGGATTTTTAAGCAAACGAAGGATCTTTTTGGCAGACATTAATGAGTTGTCTGCTGCAGGTTGCCTAAGGGAATTTGAAAAACAATTATTATCATTAAAAGCGTTGTCTTTTTCGAGGCAACATGACGCTTGATCTGCAACCGACGGGCTACTGTCGTTAGCCGGACTCCCATTCTCTGGTGACGGAATATCATCGGTTTTGGAGTCGATTTTGTCCTCATAATTTCAATCACTACTTGCATGTAAGACCCGTTTATTAGCACGATGCACATATGTAGAGCACGCACAACGTATAACGAATATATATAAAGGGCGTACGATGGACTTAACGAGATATTATTCGAGTTGTGACGTGAAGTTATGAAGTACGTGAATGCATGTATGAGAATATATACATGTATAAGAGTGCATGAGAATATGTACGTGTGTGTATATATATATATATACACATATATACATATATATATATATATATATATATATATATATATATATATATATATATATATATATATATAAGTAAAGAATATATATATATATATACATATATATATATATATAAGTAAAGAATATATATACATGTATCGAATAAGTGTACATATATATATATACATGTATAAAGAGTGTGAGAGATCACCGAGGGTTGTTATACATGTTCTAAAAGTGTATGTACGCCGCACGAATGAAGAGTTCGAAGCATGTAAGAGTGGAAGGATTCTAGTACACGAAAAAGGGGACAAAGTGGCCGTTGGGCCGCAGCGTGGGAAGAAAGTGGCGCGGCGCGGCGCGGCTTACAGTTGATTTCACAGACAGTAGCTCGACCAAAACAACCATCAGACCCCGCTGATGGGCGGCGTGGAGGAAGAAGGCCGCGCGGCTCTTCTGGGAGTTTGGTTCCAGATTTTTGTAATTTTAAGGGCTTGACGAGGGTATTATGGCCATTTAACGTGTGGATCAGTTTATGTGCTCAATTTTGGTCCACTCACTCCATTTATCATCTTCATTTCCAATTTCTTCTTCTTTTTCTCTCATTTCTTCAAAACCCCAATTCATTCAAAAGGCATTTTGGAAAGGAAGAAGTTTGATTCGATCATTGGAGCAAAAAGAAACGTCCTTCTCCTCATTCTTAGCTACAATTTGATACTAGTGGTAAGTTCCAAATCCAAAATTTGTTCTTAAGATTCATGATAAAATTAGGGGTTTTTGGTTGTATGTTCATATGTGAAACCCCATTAGTTGTTAATGGAAGATTAACTCCAAGATTCGGGTTATAAGTGTTGAAGGTGGGTTTTGGGTTTGGTAAGCAAGGTTAAACATGTAATACTTGCAAAGAGTGAGTAATCACTAGTATTAACGATTATTGAAGTAATGGAAGCCTTTTGTGCTCATTTGTTTGACTAATTTTGAATAGAGTCAAAATTAGGGTTTGTTGGTGATTTCGGTTCGATTGTCGTTTGTGTAAGGTTTATAAACTTAAAATGAGTTAAGTTGAAGTATAAACTTGAGTTAATGGCGTTTTGAAGTCAAAACTAGCAAATGATGAGATGTTGACTTTCTAAGGGTCAAAATGGGTTTTCGAGCGAAACTCGAGTTAAAATATGTTCGAGTGCTTAAGTTGGTACATTTAGGTATTTCGGGTACGCGGGAATTGGTCTTGTTGGTTTCGGACCTTCGAGTAGCGTTAAAAGTGCAAAAGGGTGTAATTTGCACTTGTTGTTCATTTTGGCGGGTCGAGAGTCCAAATGAGTTTGTATTGATGATTATGTGATAAATGGAATAGGTACGTTCCATCGGCGAGTTGTGGGATTGGATTTCACTTCATCGAGGCGTTTAAGGTGAGTGTAAATTTACTATACGCATATTTATGTGTAAAATAGGTGCGTGTGTGTAGAGTGACCCTTGCTCGGGTTTACTCTATGGTCGTGTGGGAGAATGGACCTCTCTTGTGTTTCGGGTCCATGTGATACGTTATGCATTTTAGGTTACTACCCTTGATGTTGTAATTGACTAGCGTATTGGATAAACCCTTTGGCGATGGGTTTTGCTAGCATTTGTCGTGGAGATGATTCGGATAGTGAATCGCGTGATGTTCGAATTCACTAAGGCGCGTGAAGTTCAGCCAACCCTATTGTGATGTTTGACTAAGGTATGAGTCGCGTGATGTTCAGATTTATAAAGGCGCGTGAAGTTCGGCCATCCTTAATAGTCAAGTTTTTTGAAGGTAGTGAGTCGCGTGAAGTCTAGATTCACTAAGGCGCGTGAAGTTCGGCCAACCTTCATGTGGTTTAGGTTAAGGGGTTAACTTTATTGATGTTGTTGATTATATTTATTGTATATGCGTATATACTTATTGTTGTGTTGTAGCTAATCTTGTGGCGTTAGCTTGGTGTTTACGTAGCATGTAGCTACATTGTGTATGAGCTCATTATTAGCTTGCTTACTATGCGGAAGTGGTATGTGTTTACTTTCGTGCTTGGTGATGCGTAGTCATTTTATGCATATGTATGTGTATAGTACCTTTACATTCACTAAGCATTAGCTTACCCTCTCGTTGTTGATATTTTTATAGGTTCGCGTGATGGAGGCTCGGGTAAGCATGGGGATTAGAGATCTTGGCTAGGTTGCTTTAGAAGATCTTGCTTTTGAACTCGATTTAGGATTGGGTAGCGTAGTCCGAATCATCATGCTCGGTTTTGTGTAAAAGTAACTAGTCGGGTCATGTGACGTATATCGGTTTAGTCAAGTCACGAGTATAAACCGGTTTATGATTTAACTAACGTATTATTGTATTAAGGAGTTTAAATTATTATTGTATGTTTTTAAGTTCGTTGAACTTACTATGATAACAAATACGTTTTAGGAATTGCGTAATGGGACCTAAAGTGTTATTTAACGTATATTATAAGGGAAAATTTTTTATGGGCCGGAAATCGACGGGTTGGGTCGTTACAAGTGGTATCAGAGCATGGTCTAAGGGATTTAGGCGACTTGAGATAGGTGCCTAGACTTAGACTTTTTGTGTTTGCTTGTTGTTGTAGGACTTGTAGGAGTACGGGTCGGACGGGACTATAGTTAGTGCCTTAGTGTGTAGGTTAACTAACTAGGATGGTGTTTGTGTTGCACTTATTTTTGCCTGTGCTTATTATTGCGTTGTGTTTGTCATTGAGCAAGATGGTCGTTGTACTAATGAGTTGGTACGAAGTGCGTGCGTAATAAGGACTTGCAAACCTTATTACGGGTGCAGATCGTGTCTACAAGTGATGTACGACGAGTGTCGAGCAAGATGGGGCGGTTTGGTGCGTATAGTTGATTTTCGTTCGTGTTTAATCGGTTTCTTGCATTCTTTAGAATGGCGACGGGAAGAGGTGCATCGAGTGAGGAACGACATAACAACGATGAGTTTGCAGCTAGGGTTGAAGCCGAGGTTGCAAAGCAAGTGAAAACGATTCGAGAAGAGTTCGAAAGAAGGCTTATCGAGCCTCAAGGTAATGGTAAGAAGGAGTTTAGTTACAAGGAGTTTCGAGCAACTAAACCTCCTATGTACTAGGGAGATCCCGATCCATTAGTGAGTACCGGTTGGATCTCAGATGTCGAAGGGTGTTTTCATACAAGTGAATGTCCTCCAGACAAGAAAACGAGACTCGCTACTAGTTTGTTGCGGGGTAATGGGAAGAATTGGTTGGATGGTAAGATTGATATCATTGGTGAAGAACCGTTCATGAGGTTATCGTGGGATGATTTTAAGAAGGAATTCTTCGAGGAGTTTCAGACGCAAGCCGATTTATCGGAATTGCGTGATGAGTTGCGAAACTTGCAACAAGGATCTATGGACTTGAATACTCTCAAGACGACCTTTATGGCTGATAATGCTAAAAATGAACATATATTTCATAGCATTATCCCTCAAGGAAGACAAGCTTTTAGTTGCAATTGTTCTATTTACAAGTGATATTCGTTTAAATAATAAAAGGTGAAGACAAAAGACAGATTCGACAAATTGAAGACGCAAATGACCAAAAAGCTCAAAAGTACAAAGAACAATTAAAGTGGTTCCAATTATTGATGAGAAACGTCTCAAAATTACAAGAGTACAAGACGCGAAACGTAAAATACAAGATATTAAATTGTACGCAAGGACGTTTGAAAAACCGGAACCGGGACCAGAGTCAACTCTCAACGCTCGACGCAACGGACTAAAAATTACAAGTCAACTATGCACATAAATATAATATAATATTTAAATAATTCTTATAATTATTTATATATTATATTTATTTATTAAAACGTCGACAAACAAGAAAACAAAGAATTTTGAGCTGTTACCTACCACCATGCGATCGCATGGCCTGGAGGCACAAAAGCCATGCGATCGCATGGCCCTGAAATCCAGGCCACATTGCTATAAAAAGGCAGTTTGTCGAACGAAATAAAAACATATATCCATCCATCTCTCTATCTATATACGTAAATATATTTATATTTATATTTCAATTTTAATTTTAATTTTAAATTCTAATAATAAGGGTATGTTAGCGAATGTTGTAAGGGTATAAGTCGAAATTCTGTCCGTGTAACGCTACGCTATTTTTAATCACTGTAAGTTATGGTTAATGTTATTTTTAAATTAATGTCTCGTAGCTAAGTTATTATTATACTTATTTAATGCCGAAGTAATCATGATGTTAGACTAAATATTAAAATTAGGTAATTGGGCTTTGGACCATAATTGGGGTTTGGATAAAAGAACGACACTTGTGGAAATTAGACTATGGGCTATTAATGGGCTTTATATTAACTAAATGATACCTCGTTAATTTAATATATAGACTTATAATTTGACGTATTTATATATAACCACATACGCTTGACTGGGTACGGTAGGCGGGATATCTATAAATACCAATAATTGTTCATTTTACCGGACACGGAACTGGATTAATAGTTAATAGACTTGTTGAAACAGGGGTGAATTACATTCAAGGGTAATTGGTGTAATTGTTAACAAAGTAGTAAAACCTTGGTTTACACGCAGTCGATAACCTGGTGTATTCATTAAACAAAGTATTAAGACCTTGTTACAATTTGAAACAACCCAACCCGTATTCCATACGATAAATTTTTTTTTTTTATACAACACATTTACGCGCCAATTAAATATGTAAACCATTCCACAAGATCCACTTAAATGTACAACAATTTAAATGTTTACAAAAGGCACGAAGGCCATTAATCAAATTCAATACAAGTTTGACCCACTACAATTGATAGTTTATAATCCAAACGACACTCGAGCATGGTTTGGGACTAAACTACCCAAAACATTAGGCCAACTTCCAAGCTTCAACAAAACATCATCAAGGGCCACTTAATGCCCGATAACCCCTTTGCCCTTATCCGTACCTGCGACTAAAAAGATAAACAACGAGAGGGGTAAGCTAACGCTTAGTGAATGCAATAATTATACACGTACATATATAATATACTTACTTGCAAACACTTAAACACATACCGCATACATGCTAGCAACACAATTAGCTTATCATCTCAATTATAAACTATAAACTTCCAATATCACAAGCTAGCAATGCAATAGCATATATACAAACCGTACAATATAATATGCTTACACTACAACACAATAACCATGGTTAACCAATCGTACAAGGGATGGTACTCGAATTTCCCATTGGTGTTCATAACATCCATTAGTGTACTTAGCACCTCGTATCACTAAACCCCGGGTGGCATCTTAACACCTCGATACTTCACCCTCGGGTGGCATCTTAACACCTCGACACTTTACCCTTTAACATGGAGTGACGTCTTAACACCTCGACACTTCACTCCTAGGTGGCATCTTAACACCTCGATGCTTCACCTCGAGTGGCATCTTAACACCTCGATGCTTCACTCGTCACGTGAAACGTGGTGTCTTAACACCTCGACACTTCACATCTCACGCTACCACAAATAAATATATTATATACCTACGCATATAATTATTCCACTCACCTTAACACTTCGGTGGTGATTTAAATGCTTCCGAAGGCTTCAAAGCAAAGTACCTAATTACATAAGTACACATTCGATTATACAACTAGTGGAATTAACCACATTACACTTACTTGAGCATTTAATGACCCAATTCGCATTAAATGACTCAACCATACCAAAACCGCCCTTAAATGGCCAAGACCCGACTTTAATCACTAAAGCTAGTAAATTAAGTCTACTAACATCAACTAACACAAACTTAGGTTAATTCATACCCATTTCACCCAAACTAGGTCAACTAGCCCATTTTGGATCCATTTAACACTTTCACTACCAAACTTGTCAAACATGACCCAAATAACATCTCTTTCAACTTTAACAAGCGTGTTAGTGACTAAAAACGCCATTTAACATTTATAACCCCAAATCATAAGACCAAACCCTAGGTTATGGCCATTTGGGTTTTCTTTCCTCAACACAACCCAAGTTCGCCCATTTTAACCCCAAATGGGTCACATAAGTTCCAAATGAACAAAACCCTAGCGTAAACTAATTAAAACTCAAAACTTAGAGTTAGAACTTACCGAGACTATCAACGCGTAGCTAGAGACACAAGGAACAACTTTAATTCTTGCTCCAAAGATCAACCCTCAATCCTTCACTCTCAAATCTTGCTTTTAATTCAATTGGGTTTTAAGTTTTGGGAGAGAAATTGGAAAGAAAAGAGAAAAGAAATAAATGAAATGGATGAGTGGTTGGGATTTAATGCTCCCATCTGATTTATACGCGAAATTACCAATTTGCCCCTTGAAGTCATTCAATTTGAGCTAAAATCGGAGTCAGAACTGCAGAGTTGTCGCGGCGCGACATTACGAAGGAAAAACAACCTCTCTTAACCCACTTTCTGAACCTGGTTCGCTTGAAATGCCGCGGCGCGGACCCCTTTGTCGTGGCGCGACACATAAGGGGAAAATCGACCCTTCTTAATCCAATTGCTGATCTGGATTTGCTTTATATGCCGCGGCGCGGCCCAATGTGTCGCGGCGCGGCATTGGCCGTCACCTGGACACTTCGACAACCTTAAACAAAATTTGATTTTATTTAATTCGTACACTTAAATCTCGCTTCCTATATTCGCCTAACCTTCAACAATAGTCTCATAAGACTTAACGCTAACAAAGCCCATGTATAAACTTGTATTCGCACACATTATCAAGTATATATATATATATATATATATATATATATATATATCTAGACATTTACGCATAGTCTAGCAAGTTACAAACGTACAATGATTAAGTATGTACCTTTCAATATGTACGGGAAAAACGGGATGTTACAACTCTCCCCCACTTGAATCGGAGCGCGTCCTCGCGATCCAAGCCGCATGACAAGAGGGAAGATAAACCAACACAAATTCTTCGGGCTCCCAAGTAAACTCAGAACCTTTACTACGACGCCATTGAACTTTAAAAGTCCTAACCTCTTTATTTCTCAACCTTTTGACCTTCTCATCGAGTATAGCAATCGGCTTCTCAATATACTCTAACTTATTGTTTAGCTCGATCTCGTCTAAAGGCACCCATGAAGAATCATCCGTAAGACACTTACGGAGATGGGAAACATGAAATGTATTATGGATCCCCGCAAGCTCTTCGGGTAATTCCAAAAGATATGCAACTTCGCCAACACGAGCTAAAATCTTAAACGGACCGATAAACCGAGGAGCTAACTTTCCTCGTTTTCGAAACCGAATAACACCTTTCCATGGCGAAACCTTAAGCATCACCATGTCACCTTCTTGAAATTCGATCATTCGTCTACGTTTGTCGGCATACGACTTCTGTCTATCTTGAGCCTTTTTCAAATGCTCTCGAATCATATCAATCTTACTATTCGTTTCTAAGACCAAATCGGTACTCCCGATTTCCCTTTGACCCACTTCACCCCAACAAATCGGGGTTCGACACCTTCGCCCATAAAGCATCTCATACGGTGGCATCCCGATACTAGTATGATAACTATTATTGTACGAGAATTCCACCAAAGGTAAGTGCTCGTCCCAACTACCACCAAAATCAATAATACACGCACGTAACATATCCTCCAATGTTTGATTCGTACGTTCGGTTTGACCGTCCGTTTGAGGATGGTACGCCGTGCTCAATTTCAATTGTGTACCAATATCTTCATGAAACTTTTCCCAAAACCGAGATGTAAAACGGGTATCTCGATCCGAAACAATAGATATAGGAACCCCATGCCTTGAGATCACTTCCTTGATAAACAACTTAGCCAAGGTTTCCGACGATATCGCTTCCCGAATGGGAAGAAACAAGGCTCTTTTCGTCAATCGATCGACTATCACCCAAATTGAATCAAATTGGGTTCTCGCCGTTTTAGGTAACTTTGTGATGAAATCCATGGTAATGTGCTCCCATTTCCATTTCGGGATTTCTAACGGTTGTAACATACCAAACGGCTTTTGGTATTCAGCTTTAACTTGCAAACACGTGACGCATTATTCAAACATACTTAACAACATCACGTTTCATGTTCGGCCACCAATACTCCTTCTTCAAATCAAGATACATTTTTGTCGCGCCCGGATGAATGGAATACTTTGACTTATGTGCTTCATCAAGTAGCACTCGTCGGAAATCTCCCATTCTAGGCACCCACCCTCGTCCTTGAAAGGACAACAAACCATGCGGGCCTAAGGTAATGAATTCCATTTGCCCCATGATTCGTTCCTCATGCTTATTGTTAACAAAAGCCTCAATTTGAATCTCACCAAGCTTTACAAGAAAATCGTTAGTAATAATCAAACGTAACGATCCTACTCGTATCGCCGGATGTTGACTCTTTCGACTCAACGCATCCGCGACCACATTCGCCTTACCCGGATGATAAAGTATTTCACAATCATAATCTTTCACCACATCCATCCATCTACGTTGACGATAATTCAAATCTCGTTGATCAAAAAGATGTTTCAAACTCTTATGATCCGAATAAATCGTACATTTGACATCATACAAGTAGTGGCGCCAAATTTTCAACGCATGAACAACCGCCGCCAACTCAAGATCATGAGTCGGATATCTCGTTTCGTGTTCTTTTAATTGTCGAGAGGCATAAGCGATGACTTTACCTCTTTGCAATAGAACACACCCGAGTCCATTTAAAGACGCATCACAATAGACCGTCATGTCTCTACACCTTCCGGCAACACTAACACCGGAGCTTGACACAACTTCTCTTTTAACAATTGAAAAGCAATTTCTTGCTCGTTCTCCCAATTAAATCTCGTGTTCTTTCTCGTCAACTTCGTCAATGGAGAAGCAATCTTAGAAAAGTCTTGGATAAACCGACGATAATACCCGGCCAATCCGAGAAAACTTCGGATTTCCGTAGGCGTAGTCGGTCGTCCCCAACTCTTTACCGTCTCTATCTTCCCCGGATCTACTTGAATACCGTCCATATTCACAATATGGCCAAGGAATTGAACTTCCCTTAGCCAAAATTCACATTTTGAGAATTTTGCATACAACTTCTCCTTCCGCAACGTCTTTAACACACACCGCAAATGATGTTCATGTTCCTTCATACTCTTCGAATAAACGAGTATGTCGTCAATGAACACAATTACCGACTTGTCCAACATAGGTTGGCACACTCGGTTCATAAGATCCATGAATGCCGCCGGTGCATTCGTAAGACCAAAAGGCATTACCACAAACTCAAAATGCCCATAACGCGTTCGAAAAGCCGTTTTCTCAATATCTTCCTCACGGACCCGCATTTGGTGATAGCCGGACCGTAGGTCGATTTTAGAGAAATACGTTGCACCTTGGAGTTGATCAAACAAATCGTCAATCCGAGGCAATGGATAACGATTCTTGATCGTCACTTTATTCAACTCCCGATAATCGATGCACATCCGCATACTACCATCTTTCTTTTTCACAAACAAAACCGGAGCGCCCCATGGAGAAGCACTCGGTCGAATGAAACCCTTTTCAAGCAACTCTTGGGTTTGGTTTAACAACTCTTGCATTTCCGTTGGTGCTAAACGATAAGGAGTTTTAGCAATGGGGGTAGCCCCCGGAACCTACTCAATGCGAAATTCAACTTGTCTTTTCGCCGGGACACCCGGTAACTCATCCGGAAAAACGTCTTCAAATTCATTAACCACAGGGATTTCACGAATGGTTGGTGGCTCATCACGAGTATCAACAACATGGGCAAGAAAAGCCATGCCACCACTAGCAAGGAAACGACGTGCCCGTGCAAAAGTGCATATCGGTACAAGTCTCCTTCGCTTATCGCCATGAATAATTAATTCTCCCCCACTTGGGGTCTTCACCCAAATGAATTTATCATGGCATGCAATATCGGCTCTATTAAGATCGAGCCAATCCATACCAATAACAATATCAAAATCACCCGAAGTCATCGAAATAAGATCGATCTTAAACGTTTCGGAACCAAATACAACATTACAATTCTTACACACATCAACCACTAGCGCCGTATTGCCATCCGCTATTTCAACTTCTACCGGATGACTTAACTTAACTAGCGGTTTATTTAACTTAGGCACAAATCGAGGCGACACAAAGGACAAATTAGCCCCACTATCAAAAAGTATCCGTGCCGGATTAGAGTTAACTATGAAAGTACCTGAGACAACTTCATTGGATTGTCTGGCCTCATCATTGGTCATCAAATAGTTGCGACCCCTAGCCGTACCCGCCGCCTTCTCTAGACGCTTAACATTATCGTTGCGCAAATCGGGACACTCTGGCTTCTTATGCCCTTCTTTACCGCAATTAAAACAAGTGAGCTTGTTTCCGGAAGATGGTTTTGAACAATCACGAGCCATATGACCCGCTTGCCCACAATTATAGCACGTAAAAGTAAAACCACCGGAAGCGCCTTCTTCACGCTATTGACACTTTCAGAACTTTTCTTGTTCTTTTTGTTCGAAAAGTTTGAATAGCTCGAACCTTCACTTTTTCTCTTGCCAAAAGTAAAACCACTCTTTCTTAAGATGAGCGACTCGAAACCTTTGGCCATGTCAAACAACTCATCAAAGCTTTTCACTACGTTCACACTAATCTTATCTTGATAGTTGTCGTTCAAGGTTCGATAGAAATCTTCCTTCAACATTTTATCATTCCCGACGTACTCCGGGCAAAATTGGGTCTTGGACAAAAACACGGATTTGAGAGTGTTCAAATCCATCGACCCTTGCCTCAAGGAACGTAACTCATCCTTAAGCCTAGTAAGATCGGCCGAAGTTCGGTATTCCTTGAAAAATTCGGACTTGAATTCATCCCAAGTGAATTCCATGCATTGCTCTTCACCATAAACTTGGAGCTTTGCGTCCCACCACAACTTGGCATCGCCCCTCAACATACTACACCCGTACCTTGTCCTCTTATTGAGAGGACATTCACAAGTACGGAAGGCCCCCTCCATATCGGAGATCCAACGGGCGCTCTTAAGAGGATCTCTTTCACCATCAAAAGAGGGAGGTTGAGAGTCCTTGAAATTCTTATAGAAAAAGTCCCGTCTTCCCACATTATCTTCGCGAAGAACGGCCTTAACTTGCTCCTTTACCACATTGACTAATTGCTCGTCAATCGTATCTAGGAACATCTTCTTAACGTCCTCGAGAAAAGCCTCATGATGCCTTTTCAAAATGGCCTCAACCTTGGCCGTAAACTCGACTTCTTCACTAGTACCTCCGCCGTTGATATCATGCCCGTTTCTCATCTTCATTCTATAAGACGGAATAGATTAAACAACGAGACGAAAAGGATTTAACACATAAGTATATACATATACACCACACTACCCCATCTTGCTCAACAATCGTCGTACATCGCTTGTTTGACACGATTTGAACCCGTAACAATGGTAGCTAATCATTGTTACGCGAGTACGTCGCATTAACTCGCTAGTACAACGTCTATCTTGCTTGACGATTGCTAACACCACACAAAACAATTAGCGCAAGGTTAGTTCACATAAACATAAGCACTAATCAACTCCCGGTCCGACCCGTCTCCTACAAGTCCCGCATAACGCGCATACACAATAAAGTCTAAGTCTAGGCGCCTATCTCAAGTCGCCCAAATCCCTTAGACCATGCTCTGATACCACTTGAAACAACCCAACCCGTATTCCATACGATAATTTTTTTTTTTTTTATACAACACATTTACGCGCCAATTAAATATGTAAACCATTCCACAAGATCCACTTAAACGTACAACAATTTAAATGTTTACAAAAGGTACGAAGGCCATTAATCAAATTCAATACAAGTTTGACCCACTACAATTGATAGTTTATAATCCAAACGACACTCGAGCATGGTTTGGGACTAAACTACCCAAAACATTAGGCCAACTTCCAAGCTTCAACAAAACATCATCAAGGGCCACTTAATGCCCGATAACCCCTTTGCCCTTATCCGTACCTGCGACTAAAAAGATAAACAACGAGAGGGGTAAGCTAACGCTTAGTGAATGCAATAATTATACACGTACATATATAATATACTTACTTGCAAACACTTAAACACATACCGCATACATGCTAGCAACACAATTAGCTTATCATCTCAATTATAAACTATAAACTTCCAATATCACAAGCTAGCAATGCAATAGCATATATACAAACCGTACAATATAATATGCTTACACTACAACACAATAACCATGGTTAACCAATCGTACAAGGGATGGTACTCGAATTTCCCAATGGTGTTCATAACATCCATTAGTGTACTTAGCATCTCGTATCACTAACCCCCGGGTGGCATCTTAACACCTCGATACTTCACCCTCGGGTGGCGTCTTAACACCTCGACACTTCACCCTTTAACATGGAGTGGCGTCTTAACACCTCGACACTTCACTCCTAGGTGGCATCTTAACACCTCGATGCTTCACCTCGAGTGGCATCTTAACACCTCGATGCTTCACTCGTCACGTGAAACGTGGTGTCTTAACACCTCGACACTTCACATCTCACACTACCACAAATAAATATATTATATACCTACGCATATAATTATTCCACTCACCTTAACACTTCGGTGGTGATTTAAATGCTTCCGAAGGCTTCAAAGCAAAGTACCTAATTACATAAGTACACATTCGATTACACAACTAGTGGAATTAACCACATTACACTTACTTGAGCATTTAATGACCCAATTCGCATTAAATGACTCAACCATACCAAAACCGCCCTTAAATGGCCAAGACCTGACTTTAATCACTAAAGCTAGTAAATTAAGTCTACTAACATCAACTAACACAAACTTAGGTTAATTCATACCTATTTCACCCAAACTAGGTCAACTAGCCCATTTTGGATCCATTTAACACTTTCACTACCAAACTTGTCAAACATGACCCAAATAACATCTCTTTCAACTTTAACAAGCGTGTTAGTGACTAAAAACGCCATTTAACATTTATAACCCCAAATCATAAGACCAAACCCTAGGTTATGGCCATTTGGGTTTTCTTTCCTCAACACAACCCAAATTCGCCCATTTTAACCCCAAATGGGTCACATAAGTTCCAAATGAACAAAACCCTAGCGTAAACTAATTAAAACTCAAAACTTAGAGTTAGAACTTACCGAGACTATCAACGCGTAGCTAGAGACATAAGGAACAACTTTAATTCTTGCTCCAAAGATCAACCCTCAATCCTTCACTCTCAAATCTTGCTTTTAATTCAATTGGGTTTTAAGTTTTGGGAGAGAAATTGGAAAGAAAAGAGAAAAGAAATAAATGAAATGGATGAGTGGTTGGGATTTAATGCTCCCATCTGATTTATATGCGAAATTACCAATTTGCCCCTTAAAGTCATTCAATTTGAGCTAAAATCGGAGTCAGAACTGCAGAGTTGTCGCGGCGCGGCGCTATATGTCGCGGCGCGACATTACGAAGGAAAAACAACCTCTCTTAACCCACTTTCTGAACCTGGTTCGCTTGAAATGCCGCGGCGCGGACCCCTGCGGCGCGACACATAAGGGGAAAATCGACCCTTCTTAATCCAATTGCTGATCTGGATTTGCTTTATATGCCGCGGCGCGGCCCAATGTGTCGCGGCGCGGCGCGGCATTGGCCGTCACCTGGACACTTCGACAACCTTAAACAAAATTTGATTTTATTTAATTCGTACACTTAAATCTCGCTTCCTATATTCGCCTAACCTTCAACAATAGTCTCATAAGACTTAACGCTAACAAAGCCCATGTATAAACTTGTATTCGCACACATTATCAAGTATATATATATATATCTAGACATTTACGCATAGTCTAGCAAGTTACAAACGTACAATGATTAAGTATGTACCTTTCAATATGTACGGGAAAAACGGGATGTTACACAATTCGAATCCCCAATTAGTTGGAATATTTGACTTCGGAAATAAGAATAATTTGACGAAGACTTTCGCACTTTATGATTATGACTGATGGACTATTATGGACAAATCCGTATGGACATATCGAATAATCCAGGACAAAGGACAATTAACCCATGGGAATAAACTAAAAATCAATACGTCAACCATCCTGATTACGGAAGTTTAAATAAGCATAATTCCTTTATTTCATATTTAATTTCCTTTATTATATATTTAATTGCACTTTTAATTATCGCACTTTTATTTATTGTCATTGTATTTAATTGCACTTTTAATTATCGTACTCTTTAATTATCGCAATTTTAATTTATCGCACTTTTATTTATCGCAATTTCATTATCGTTATTTACTTTACGCTTTAAATTAAGTTGTATTTATTTTTAATGTTTTACATTAGGTTTTAACTGTGACTAAAGTTTTAAAATCGACAAACCGGTCATTAAACGGTAAAAACCTCCCCTTTTATAATAATAATACTACTTATATATATTTTTGTATTTTTACAAATATAGTTTTTAAAAAAATATAGCGTTAAGCTTGTTTAAGAGTTCCCTGTGGACGAACCGGACTTACTAAAAACTACACTACTGTACGATTAGGTACACTACCTATAAGTGTTGTAGCAAGGTTTAGGTATATCCATTCTATAAATAAATAAATATCTTGTGTAAAATTGTATCGTATTTAATAGTATTTCGTTGTAAAAATAATACTATTTCCTAGTACACCTCGCACACATCAAGTATTTTTGGCGCCGCTGCCGGGGAACATTCTTGCTTAAACGCCGGAAGCGCAACGCTATATATATAAAAAAAAAATTAGTTTACTTTTGTAAAAATACGTTTTTGTAAAAATACGTTTTAAATTGCAAAAATATAAAAAGAAAAACAAAATTTATATATTTTTAAGAGTTTGTTAAATATTTAAGTTTTATAAAATTTCTTTATTTTTATTTTTAGTTTGTAAAAATATAAATTTTATTTAAATATTTTGTATTAATTTAAAACAAAAAATTAAAACAGAAAAAAAAAATATAAAACACTCGGCCCGATCACTGTTGCAGCCCAGAGTCTGGCCCAATTTCTCAGGCCATGCGATCGCATGGTAAAACAACTAACACCTCATGCGATCGCATGAGGTGAGTTGACAGGTCTGGTAACCTAGTTCCATCAGTTTAGGGTTTTATTATTATTATTATTATTAATTAAAAACCCTAATTAGGGTTTAGTTATTATTTAATTTAGTTTAGTTTTAATTAATTTGTATTTTTAGTTTATTTAGTTTTAATAATTTATAAAACTTAATAATTTTATAAAATAATTAATATAAAAATAATATTTTTATAAAAATTGTACTTTTTACAACTTTAAGTATATTTTTATATTTTGTACCTTTTTATTCGTTTTAGCGTAATATTTGTATTTTTCACTCGTTTTTAGTTTCAAGTCATAGTTTTTGCCATAGTTATTTTTACTTCTAGATTTTTAGGCTTTGCCGTAAAATTCCTTAAGTGCTTTTTCTTTAGACTCAGATTTAAGTGCTTTAGAATTTTGCGACGCCGTTTTTATATTTTAGTACCTTTTTAAGTTATTGCCATTTGGGATATAGAATTTCTTTTAAGCTTTAATATTTTTAGACGCAACTTTTAATTCTTAGTTTTTAATTCCTTTTTAAGTTTCGACGCGCTACTTTCTTATTTTTATTTTTCGACGCCTATTATTTTTCGACCTTTTATTTTTTTTCGACGTTTTTTGACGCGCTCTTTTTCTTTTTTATTTCTCGACACTCTAGTTTTTAGGACATAGAATTTTCTATATCTTCTCTAAATTTCTTTAAAATTTAAACGAAAAATTATTTTAAGTGGTTAAATTGATAGACATCAAAATTTTCTGGTTCGTAGTAATAGTTGGATTTGTACGTGGACCGGGTTATTGGAGCCAAACAGTACTCAATTATATTGAGACCAAACGAATCCTGCCCCTCTGCTGCATCTTTTGGCTATTCGAAACGTGGGCAAAATCAGAAAAGTCTATTAATTGGATAACTTATATAATTTTTCTTTCTTTTTAAAAACTAATAGGATATTCAGTGAATGCACTTAGCAAAACGTTCACCACCTTTTGTACGTTCACCGCCTGTAACTCGATCAAGACATATAGAAAATATTGTCGCCGTTGATTTTTCTTTAGAATCGTCATCCAGTCGACCAAGTACTCCAATTCACATTTCCGATAATCCATTTTTTGAACCCGACCTCACAATTGAGAATCCGGAGAATATTCAGGGACAATTCATAGATCCTGAACCATTAATCTTTCCTTCGGAACCACCAATCATTCAAACAGAGATTTTTGAGGAACCTACCATTAAATCAGAATCCTATAGTGATTCAGATTCAACAAATTCAATCATGGAAAATCTGGAACCTCTAAGTATGGAAGACCAAAGGGCGAGCTAAACGCACTGGCCAAGGTCATGCAATTACTCAACCAGACATTAATGCGCCAGATTATGAAATCAAAGGACAAATTCTACATATGGTGACTAATCAATGCCAATTTAGTGGTGCGCCGAAGGAAGATCCAAATGAACATCTTCGTACCTTTAATAGGATCTGTACACTATTTAAAATAAGAGAAGTTGAGGATGAACAGATATATCTCATGTTATTTCCCTGGACTTTAAAGGGAGAAGCCAAAGATTGGTTAGAATCGTTACCTGAAGGGGCGATTGATACATGGGACGTTTTAGTTGAAAAATTTCTCAAACAATTCTTTCCGGCTTCTAAAGCCGTGAGACTTCAAGGAGAAATTGTTACATTCACGCAAAAGCCAAATGAAACTTTATATGAGGCGTGGACAAGATTTGAAAAGTTATTAAGAGGATGTCCGCAACATGGTTTAGACACCTGTCAAATAGTACAAATATTCTACCAAGGATGCGACATCACTACAAGGAAAGACATCGATATAGCAGCTGGTGGTTCCATTATGAAGAAAACCGCAACTGATGCTTATAAAATTATTGATAACACTGCTTCCCACTCACATGAGTGGCACCAAAAAAAAGATATCGTTAGATCATCTAAAGCAGCAAGAGCCGATTCTAGCCATGACTTAGATTCCATTTCTGTAAAGATAGATGCTGTCGAGAGACGAATGGAAAAGATGACTAAAGATATTCACTCAATACGAATTAGTTGTGAGCAGTGTGGAGGACCACATTTGACAAAAGATTGTCTCAGTATTGAACTAACAATGGAACAAAGAGAGAATGTTTCATACATAAACCAAAGGCCTGAAAATAATTATCAGAATAATTATCAACTGCCAAGACCAAACTACAATCAAAACCAGAATTATAACCAAAATGTTCCATACAACAACCAACAAGGTCCTATCAATCAACAAGTATCCAACAATACTTACAACCAGCAAAGACCTAATTTTCAAAATAAACCACCACAAACCGATGATAAAAAGCCAAATTTAGAAGACATGATGTCGAAGCTAGTTGATTCTCAAACACAATTTTTCACATCTCAGAAACAAACGAACGAACAAAATGCTCAAGCATTTAGAAATCAACAAGCTTCTATTCAAAATTTGGAACAAGAAGTAAGCAACCTAGCAAGGTTGATAGGTGAAAGAAAACCGGGAAGTCTACCTAGTGATACAAATGCTAACCCCCGGAATGAAACAGCTAAAACCATTACCACAAGAAGTGGTATCACACTTAAACCACCTGAAATACCTGTAATTTCTGATGATGCTATTCCTACTCCACAAGAACCACAATCTGATCAAGATAAGGAAAAAGAACCGGTAGTTGAAAAGGTTAATGAAGATAACACAGCTAAGGCTAAACCTTATGTTAAACCATACCAACCACCACTTCCTTACCCGAGTAAAATGAGAAAAGAGAGACTTGAAGCCGAGCAATCCAAATTCTTGGATATGTTTAAACAAATAAATGTAAATCTTCCTTTCATTGATGTGATTTCAGGAATGCCTAGATATGCTAAATTTCTGAAAGATCTAATCACAAATAGAAAGAAAATAGAAGAACTCTCGACTGTTACTATGAATGCTAATTGTTCTGCAGTGCTGTTGAATAAGATACCAGAAAAACTATCTGATCCAGGAAGTTTCATAATTCCATGTTTTCTAGGTAGTCTTAGTTCAATAGAAGCATTGGCAGACTTAGGTGCTAGTATAAATTTAATGCCGTATTCACTATACACTAAACTAGGCCTTGGAGAATTGAAACCAACACGAATAAGTATACAACTAGCCGATCGATCAGTAAAATATCCTAGAGGGATAATGGAGAACATGCTAGTTAAAGTTGGTACTTTAGTATTTCCAGTAGATTTTGTTATTCTGGACATGGAAGAAGATTCTCAAGTTCCTCTCATATTAGGAAGACCATTCTTAAACACGGCTAAAGCAATAAAAGACGTGTTCGGTAAGAAACTGACCCTAAGTATAGAGGACGAGAGTGTTACCTTTTCTGTTGATAGAGCAATGCAACAACCGCAATCTGCAGATGATACATGTTACTATATTCAAACTATAGATTCACATGCAGAATTGTTAGAAGAATTTCCAGAATTACAAGGAACAGGAGAATGTTCTTTAGGAGAAGGAACTGAACCAATTGATGAAACTGAAATGTTAGCTACACTTATGGCTAATGGATATGAACCAACAACAGAAGAAATTCAAATGCTAAAAGAAGAAGACAGATATCGATATAAATCATCGATAGATGAACCACCGACATTAGAATTAAAGCCACTTCCAAACCATTTGGAATACGCTTATTTACATGGTGAATCTGAATTACCTGTAATAATATTGTCTTCTCTTACTGAAAATGAAAAATCTCAACTCATTTCTGTGTTGAAAGCTCATAAACCAGCTATTGCATGGAAGATTCATGATATTAAAGGAATAAGTCCTTCGTATTACACACATAAAATCCTTATGGAAGAAGGTCATAAAACGTATGTGCAACGCCAACGAAGACTAAATCCTAATCTGCAAGATGTTGTTAAGAAAGAAATTACTAAACTGCTAGATGCAGGTTTAATTTATCCAATCTCTGATAGTCCATGGGTAAGCCCAGTTCAATGCGTGCCTAAGAAGGGTGGCATGACTGTCATCACAAATGAGAAAAATGAGCTTATTCCTACTAGGACTGTAACAGGATGGCGTGTTTGTATTGATTATAGAAAATTAAATGACACCACCAGAAAAGATCGCTTTCCCTTACCTTTCATTGATCAAATGTTGGAAAGATTAGCCGAAAATAGTTACTATTATTTTCTTGATGGTTTTTCCGGATATTTTCAAATTCCAATAGCACCCGAGGACCAAGAGAAAACCACATTCACGTGCCCTTATGGTACTTTTGCTTACAAACGCATGCCATTTGGACTTTGCAACGGCCCTGCAACCTTTCAAAGGTGCATGATGGTGATTTTTCACGACATGATAGAAGAATGCATGGAAGTTTTCATGGATGACTTTTCAGTCTTCGGTGATACATTTGAATCATGTATAGTTAATCTTGAACGAATGCTTATTAGATGCGAACAATCAAATCTAGTACTTAATTGGGAGAAATGCCATTTCATGGTTAAAGAAGGCATCGTCTTGGTCATAAAATTTCAAAGGAAGGAATTGAAGTGGATAGAGCTAAAGTAGATGTAATTGCTAAACTTCCACATCCCACCAATGTTAGAGGAGTTAGGAGTTTTCTAGGGCATGCCGGTTTCTACCGACGTTTCATAAAAGATTTTTCTAAAATTGCCACTCCTATGAATAAACTCCTAGAAAAGGATGCTCCATTCATTTTTTTAGATGAATGCATCAAATCTTTTAATATTCTTAAAGAAAAACTCACTAATGCTCCGATCATGATAACTCCAAATTGGAATCTACCGTTTGAACTAATGTGCGATGCAAGTGATTTTGCAATGGGAGCCGTTTTAGGACAAAGGATTGAAAAACGATTTCAACCTATTTATTATGCTAGTAAGACGTTACATGGAGCACAAACAAATTACACAACTACTGAAAAAGAACTCCTTGCTAGTGTCTTTGCTTTTGATAAATTTCGTTCATATCTCGTTCTAGCTAAAACGGTGGTCTATACCGACCATTCTGCTCTTAGATACCTATTTTCGAAACAAGATGCTAAACCAAGATTAATCCGTTGGATCTTACTCTTACAAGAGTTCGATATAGAAATCCGAGATAAAAAGTGAGCAGAAAATCTCGCCGCTGATCATCTTTCTCGACTTGAAAATCCTGAATTAGAAGTTCTAAATGAATCGGCCATACAAGACAACTTTCCTGATGAATATCTATTGAAGATAGATTATAATGAAATTTCATGGTTTGCAGACTATGCAAACTACTTAGTATGTGGATTCCTTGAAAAGGGGTTGTCGTACCAAAAACGAAAGAAATTCTTTAGTGATATAAAACACTATTTCTGGGAAGATCCACATTTGTTTAAAAGTTGTCCTGATGGAATAATACGCCGATGTGTATTCGGAGACGAAGCTAGTCAAATCTTAAACCATTGTCACACAGGACCAACAGGAGGGCATTATGGGCCTCAACTAACAGCAAGATAAGTTTATGATGCTGGATTCTATTGGCCTACAATTTTCAAAGACGCACACCTTCTTTGCAAATCCTGTGATGCTTGTCAAAGGGCCGGAAAAATAAGTCAACGCGATGAAATGCCACAAAATGTCATTCAAGTATGTGAAGTATTTGACATTTGGGGTATTGACTTTATGGGTCCATTTCCAAAATCTCATAATAATCTTTACATTCTCGTTGCCATTGATTATGTATCTAAATGGGCGGTAGCACAAGCTCTCCCAACTAACGATGCACGAGTTGTAGTCAACTTCTTAAAATGTCTTTTTGCTAGGTTTGGAACACCGAAAGCTTTAATAAGTGATCGGGGTACTCATTTTTGTAATAATCAACTTGAGAAAGTTCTCAAAAGATATGGAGTAACTCATAAAATCTCCACCGCATATCATCCACAAACAAGTGGACAAGTTGAAAATACCAACCGAGCTTTAAAACGTATTCTAGAGAAAATCGTAGGATCAAATCCGAAGGAATGGTCCATTAAATTGGAGGATGCACTCTGGGCTTTTAGAACAGCCTACAAAACTCCAATTGGTACCACACCTTTTAAACTCGTTTACGGAAAAGCATGTCATCTTCCAGTAGAAATTGAACATAAAGCATTTTGGGCTTTGAAGACATGTAATCTTGATTTACATGAAGCCGGACGTCTACGGTTAAGTCAATTAAACGAATTAGAAGAATTAAGACATGAAGCATACGAAAATTCGTTAATCTATAAGGAAAGAATGAAGAAATGGCATGATAAAAGAATCAGAAGTTCAAAAGAATTTAAAGAAGGAGATAGAGTTCTTCTTTTCAATTCACGATTCAAGCTATTTTCTGGAAAATTGAAATCAAGATGGTCTGGACCATTCATAGTCAAAAGAGTTTTCCCATACGGAACAGTAGAATTAATAAATTCAAATGCGATTGAATTTAAGGTTAATGGTCACAGAGTTAAACATTACATAGATAGTCCGGTGGAAATTGACAACGAAGTTAATCACAATTTGAACACCACAGCTAACTAAGTGTGGGGAGAATCAAGTCTTTAAGGGATAATATGTATTTCTGTTAGAGTTAGATGTTCTGTTTTCGTGTAGTTCTCGAGAATGGAATCCGAATGGTCTTTCCCTAGTAGACCCTAAAGAACTAGTCTTCTCCCCCCATTCTGAATTTTTATTTTTTTTAGGTTTTACGAGATGAAGACTTCCTGTGAATTAAACCATGGTCTAATGCTACACGCTTTGATCACTAAACGTAATAATGACACCCTTCCAAGTGAAATAGTATCATTAATCAGAGGTAAATTGAACGGAGTAAGAAAAGAATCTAGGAACGAAAATAATAAGTTACAGTTTGGTAAAGGAAAATCAAAATCCGCAGCAAAAAGAAGAGCACGACACCTTGAAAGATGTCATAAATGCGAAAAATGGTCATACGAAGGTAAATGTTCAAATAATCAAACATATTCAAATACCGAATTCGTTACTTTATGCAGAGATGGACCGTTCATATGTTTCGAAGAAAAAACGTTGAATGCTCGAGGTTACGCCTATGTAGCTATGGAAAACCAATTAGTCCGACTCTCTTATGAGTGGGCTAAAGCAGGTCACTAAGAATTCTATTTCACAGGTAAGTTTGTACAGTTTTCAGTTTTTATTTTTATTTTTATTTTTAACCTTTTGATAATAAACGCTAAATCGTTCGCTATAAAGTATTAAATTGGTACTCAATAAAATTAAGTTTTGCGACCGAAATTATTGATATCATACAAAAATTTACTACATCACTGCGAAATTTACCGTTTATTCTTAAGGTATAAATATCTTTAATCAATCAACCCAAAATATTTCAAAAATTCGTCATGAGTTAAACTAGGTTATGAAACCGAAATTACTTTACCGAAAAGAGGAGCGTATGTTTTTGATAATATTTGATTGATTAAAGTGGGATAAAAGACCAAAAAGATTTTTATTTTTATTTTTACTTTGTTTTTAAAATTAATATTAAATTGATATTTTTAAACCCTTTTAAAAAAATATATATTTAAGTTTGTAAATATTTAAAAAATTAATATTTTTAATATAAGTTTGTATGTATAAAAACAAAAATATAATTTAAGTTTGGTGTGAATTTATAATATGAATTTTTAATTTTATGCATCTTAAATTTAAGTTTGGTGTGAATTTAAAAACAAAAATTTACTTTATTTCGTTAAGTTAAAAATTTGATTTTTAAAATTCGTCGTGAGTTGAAGACTAGGTCGTTGAACCGAAATTGCTCTACCCAAGGGAGGGACGAGAACTTTTATTATCATTATTTTTAATCTTATTGAATTAAAGTATGCCAAAAACATTTAAAAAACCCAAAAATCTTTACTTTTAAAACCGCGCTTTGAATTGACAAATTTTAAAATTTTGTCGAGGGACAGACTAGGACATCGATCCGAAACGCCCTCATCCTAAAAAGAAACAAATTTTTAAAATTTTATTAATTATATGTTTTATAAGTTTTAAGGTTTTTTATATATATAAAAAAAAACCAAAAAGTACTGTACCCGGACCCCCATGCGATCGCATGAGTTTTGAACTTCAACTCCATGCGATCGCATGGAGCTGAAAAACTGGACAGGATCAAAAGGCCAGCGAGTTCTGTCTTCACCACAAAAACACACACACATATCACGAAAATACTCCCAAATCCTCTCTAAAATTTGCAATTTTTCACCATAATTCGTCAAATTTCTTGCTCTGATCATGAAATTGTTCAGAAGTTTATCAAAAAGGTAAAAATTACACCCCTAAATCTCTTTAAATTTAATTTTTAGTGTCCTTGAGCTATATTTTACCTAATTTGATTTTGTTAGTTTCTAGTGTAATTAGAGTTAAATTATTAGTATTTTATGCATGTATAACCTAGATTGATGCTATTTAACATGATTCGAAGCCAAAAACTTCAAAATTTTTAGAAATCTAGGGTTTGTGTTCTTGAGCAATTTGGGGCTTTTTGATATAAACAGGTTATGGCCGATTTTTGTCATGAATTATTGCTAAATTGAGTAGTGTAACATGTTTAGGTATCTAAATGATCCAAACTTTAATCCTAAACATGATTTTTGAAGATTAAAGTGGACTTTTTAGTTGCAAAATTCATGAACTTGATTAATTTGATATAATTGCCAATTGAGACTTGTTTAATTGTTAGTAATGACTATTTTGACATGTTATTTGAGTTAAATACTTATGAACTTTGTCTACATTTTCATATGTGCCTATTTGAAAAAGTGTAGAATTGTAAAAAAATGTGAAAATGTGTATAAGTTTAATTTTGATTTAACATGTTATTGTGATTGTTTTAAGTTGTTATTTTGCTAACACTAATGCATATATGGATGCACAACTTTTGTGTTTAATGTGATTTGCAGAGAACCGATACTGGACGTTCATCATCATCATCTAGACGACCTGCTCCAGAACCTGAACCAGAAATGCAATACGAGCCAGAACCTGAACAAGAACCACAACAGGAACCACAACATCAGCCTGATCAACATGTACCTTATTATGATCCGCTACAGTTTGTTAATGAATTCATAGTATTTCCGATGCATCCGCCTGTAGATTACCCAACGATTCCTGAACACACGTTGCATCCTAATCTGAGATTCGATAGACGATGGAGAGATTACCCGGCATATCAAAGTAATAAATTCAAATTAGTAACGAAAGATGTAGAGGTGCCTAGGGTAATTGATTGGGATCCTTTGGAAAGGTTCCAACTAGCTGACGGTGTTAGGGAGCATCTGATTCAAAGGTATGTCAGTTCTTCTTTTACTGATTGGGAACGTTTATTCACCATTCGTAGACCTGTATATAAGGAATGGTGTGTTGAGCTGATGAGTACTATAGCGTTAAATGTAGATGTAGATAGATTAGATGATAGAAGTTTTCTTAGATTTATACTTGGCGGTAGGATGTACAGGATGTCCATGCTGGACATGGCCAGGGCATTACAGATTTACACTCCTAGTGAATTACTACTACCCGATTGTATGAATTTGATTTATCGTGGTGAAAGAGTAGATAGGAATTTTGATGCGAACGCCGTCTGGAGGCGTATGTCAGACTATAATGTTTTTGAGCGGGGAGGAACACATACCTACTTACGTATTAACAGATCCGAGCTTCGTATAATTCATAGATTTTTGGCTAACTCGATTACACAGAGAGGTCACAACAATGAAAAATTGACCTTACATGATTTATTTTACCTAAAGTGTATTCGAGACCCAAGAGGCTTTATTAATATTCCCTACTGTGTTGGTTTTTATTTATCTAAGATGGTTGAAGGAATACAGGAAGGGGGGATAATTGGAGGAGGTATTTTTGTTACTCTCATTGGAGAGTATTTAGGTGTAGATAAGGACCAAGGGGGTCCACTTTTGGAATGTAGGGAACAGGTTGAGCTTTTAGGATTGAGGATTTATGTGGGTGCTAAGGTATTAAAGAGTAGACACAACCAGGCAATACCCTATGAAGGTAGTCATCCTCTGGTAGAAAGAGGCTCAGATGAGGAGATGGAGGAAGCGAGTGACATTAGGGATGTCATTCGGGAGGCTATGACTGACGTCTACCAGTGTGTAGATGAGGTAGATATGACAAACGCAGAGAGATTTAGACGGATGGAGCAGTGGCAAGCCCGGAATGATTACGAGCATTCCAGGCAACGACAGCATGATAGATGGAACTATCATCAGCGTCAGATTATGAGCCGGCTGTCACCTCAGGATCACTACGTTCCGATCTGACCCGCTTACTATCCTCAACACCAGCCCGAGATGAGACCACCTTATACTCTCTACGACCCTAACCAGGCATACCAGTACACCTATCACCAACCATGGAACCCGGATGACGACATGAACTGGAACCCCTATCCAGATTGATTTAGTTCCGGTTGGTAATTTATATGATTTTTAATTTTTATTATTTCTGTTTATTTATGTTTAAACACATTATATTATGATATTTTTATTGTAATGTTTAATATTTTTATTTGTTGTACTAATGTTTCATATTTGATTTGAAAGTGGGATTTTAGGTCCCATTTCAAATTGCCATGCTTGTTTATATTTGTATGTATGTATATTATCAATTGTACACAACAGGGTAAAACAGCGCATTTTCAAAGACTGGCATTAAGTTCAGCAAAAGCTAGTACTTTTGACGACAAAACGAAAAACAAATATGATGTAACAACAAGACAAAATGAACAAATGATGTGCACCATTTATCATTCAACAAACAAACGCCAATATGTTTGGAAACCTTGGTAAAATTTAATCATTTTTCTACGCTAATCAAACTCAATAATTTAAATTGTTACTGATTTCTTGCAAATGAGGGCATTGCAAGATCTTAAGTGTGGGAAGGGGTTAAATTATTTCGGATTTTAAAATTTTAAATTTAAATACTTGGTTACCATTAGAAATACTAGTAAAGCAGTAGTTGTATTAGAATCTAGTGCTCTCTGATAATAAAGAACAGCCCTAGTCTTATATACTGACTACCCAATTCTAGTAAAATTTTTCAAAATTTTCAATTAAATGAACTCAAAATCATGTTTATACATATTTATGAACGATAAAACTAGGTGTTAAACACCGAAATTATTGTTACCTCGGAAAGGACATAAATTGAGAAACAATCCAAAATGTTAGAATTCATTTAAAATGGAACAGAGGACAATAAAAAGGCAAAGAAAGGAAAATAAAAGCCAAGTGTGGAAAAAATTTACCAAGTTATTTAAAACATAAGTCACATATTTTTGTAACAAATAAATGAAGATACTTTTGCTTTGGACTAAACTAATCAGTTTTACCCAATTTACTGTAATACATTTAAAAGAAAGATGGATCTACACGATGAATCAATTCTATCATTAAAAGGAAGTAAAGTCTTCTGAAAAAGAAACGCGCTTCTTGATTTAGGTCAGGAAGTTGTCGTCCAGACCAGCTGTAGGTTGACAAAAAATCTAGAAAAGTCATCACTAAAATCAGCAGGAAATCCACGGACCTCAGCATCAAACAGGGTCGCCATGTGGTCAGACTTATCCTAACCATGAGAGGATCTGTCTCGTACAATGGGGAGGACGCCGTGCAAATTAGCTTGATAAGACTAATGAATCAGATCCCCAGAAAAGGATAATCTCCTTAAAGATCAAAAATCAGCTTTTAAGCCTGATATTACTCAATCCTAGAGATTGACCTTAAAGATTGAGAATTACAAACTCATGGAATTCGATGATATCTAAACTCGAGCTTGAACGAGAAAATATTTTGATCAAATTAAAACCGATTTGTTTTCTGAAAACCCTATTTTCAATGCGTTCATTACCATTGAACGTAAAATCCTAGGAATTTACCTGGAATTCATAAGGTCACCTGAACCAAATCGGGTGTCAACCGTAAGAACGGTGGTTACATAGTATGGTCGAAGACAGGATCTTGTGCCAAACCGAAAAATTATAGGGTGAGCTTTACTATTGCTCCTACCAAGGATAGTAATTGTATCCGACACGTTATAGACCATAATTAAAAGCATGTCAGGGGACATTGCCTTAACAGTTGCTTGTTCAACGCTTTCCTTTACAACCGAACTGTAGTTTACCGAAAGGTAATATACGGAGCAAGTATACTGGACGTGTTGCTTTCCTAATACACGGTTAGCAAGTGGATGACACAAAACCATAAGTTTTGAGCTAAAATTTTCAAATCTGAAACCCACTAAACCCACAAAAACATTTTGCAACACCGGTGAAGGGTTATTCCGGAAAACTTATCTAGGGTAAAAGCTAGATTAAATTTTCAAAAGATCAAATGTTTTCATAAAGATCTAATTTCCTTAAAGGATCTAAATTTTTATTGTCACGTGGGACTGTAAACCACAACGTTACTACCATTGTTTATACCGCCGTATAAAAATCACTGATGTACAAAGTGTGAAGAATAAAGAAGTGATTCTAGTATTTTTATTTCAAGACTATATTGCTTGAGGACAAGCAACGCTCAAGTGTGGGAATATTTGATAATGCTAAAAATGAACATATATTTCATAGCATTATCCCTCAAGGAAGACAAGCTTTTAGTTGCAATTGTTCTATTTACAAGTGATATTCGTTTAAATAATAAAAGGTGAAGACAAAAGACAGATTCGACAAATTGAAGACGCAAACGACCAAAAAGCTCAAAAGTACAAAGTACAATCAAAGTGGTTCCAATTATTGATGAGAAACGTCTCAAAATTACAAGAGTACAAGACGCGAAACGCAAAATACAAGATATTAAATTGTACGCAAGGACGTTCGAAAAACCGGAACCGGGACCAGAGTCAACTCTCAACGCTCGACGCAACGGACTAAAAATTACAAGTCAACTATGCACATAAATATAATATAATATTTAAATAATTCTTATAATTATTTATATATTATATTTATTTATTAAAACGTCGATAAACAAGAAAACAAAGAATTTTGAGCTGTTACCTACCACCATGCAATCGCATGGCCTGGAGGCACAAAAGCCATGCGATCGCATGGCCCTGAAATCCAGGCCACATTGCTATAAAAAGGCAGTTTGTCGAACGAAATAAAAACATATATCCATCCATCTCTCTATCTATATACGTAAATATATTTATATTTATATTTTAATTTTAATTTTAATTTTAAATTCTAATAATAAGGGTATGTTAGCGAATGTTGTAAGGGTATAAGTCGAAATTCTGTCCGTGTAACGCTACGCTATTTTTAATCACTGTAAGTTATGGTTAATGTTATTTTTAAATTAATGTCTCGTAGCTAAGTTATTATTATGCTTATTTAATGCCGAAGTAATCATGATGTTAGACTAAATATTAAAATTAGGTAATTGGGCTTTGGACCATAATTGGGGTTTGGATAAAAGAACGACACTTGTGGAAATTAGACTATGGGCTATTAATGGACTTTATATTAACTAAATGATACCTCGTTAATTTAATTTATAGACTTATAATTTGACGTATTTATATATAACCACATACGCTTGACTGGGTACGGTAGGCGGGATATCTATAAATACCAATAATTGTTCATTTTACCGGACATGGAACTGGATTAATAGTTAATAGACTTGTTGAAATAGGGGTAGATTACATTCAAGGGTAATTGGTGTAATTGTTAACAAAGTAGTAAAACCTTGGTTTACACGCAGTCGATAACCTGGTGTATTCATTAAACAAAGTATTAAGACCTTGTTACAATTCGAATCCCCAATTAGTTGGAGTATTTGACTTCGGAAATAAGAATAATTTGACGAAGACTTTCGCACTTTATGATTATGACTGATGGACTATTATGGACAAATCCGTATGGACATATCGAATAATCCAGGACAAAGGACAATTAACCCATGGGAATAAACTAAAAATCAACACCTCAACCATCATGATTACGGAAGTTTAAATAAGCATAATTCCTTTATTTCATATTAATTTCCTTTATTTTATATTTAATTGCACTTTTAATTATCGCACTTTTATTTATTGTCATTGTATTTAATTGCACTTTTAATTATCGTACTCTTTAATTATCGCAATTTTAATTTATCACACTTTTATTTATCACAATTTCATTATCGTTATTTACTTTACGCTTTAAATTAAGTTGTATTTATTTTTAATATTTTACATTAGGTTTTAACTGCGACTAAAGTTTTAAAATCGACAAACCAGTCATTAAACGGTAAAAAACCCCCCTTTTATAATAATAATACTACTTATATATATTTTTGTATTTTTACAAATATAGTTTTTAAAAAAATATAGCGATAAGCTTGTTTAAGAGTTCCCTGTGGACGAACCGGACTTACTAAAAACTACACTACTGTACGATTAGGTACACTACCTATAAGTATTGTAGCAAGGTTTAGGTATATCCATTCTATAAATAAATAAATATCTTGTGTAAAATTGTATCGTATTTAATAGTATTTCGTTGTAAAAATAATACTATTTCCTAGTACACCTCGCACACATCAATGGTAAAGGCTCGTCTTTGCCCGGAGTATATCAGGAATGATCGTATGTTAATGGGAGATTTCTATCGAACGTTGAATGATGACATGCGAAACAAAATTAGCATTGGGCAAGTAAAATCGTTTGCAGAGTTATTCGCTGTGGCTAGGGGTTTTGAATCGCATTCGCGATCGATGGTTAGTGAACCTTCAAGTAAGAGAAGGGTCGATTCTTATGGTGCTCCAAGTAAGAAGACTAAGAGCGCAATTGGAGGTACGAGTAATGTGGGGAAAGGAACATCGAATTCTAGTGCGTCTAGATGTTTCAAATTTGGCGAAAGAAATCACAAGTTTTGGGAGTGCCCGACATCGGGTGAAGGTGATGTTGTGTGTTTTAACTGTTGTGGAAAAGGGCATCGCAAGGCAGAGTGTCCCGCGCTTGGGGCGGCGAACGTCATGAGGAGACGATGAGGTACATTTATGTTGTTTTTGTATAACATACTTTTGTGTTAAATGCAGTGTGAGTGTAGGCCTTAGCTAAATTTTATTCTCCATTGGAGATAATAGTAGCGGGTGGTCGGCCTACTATTGTGATTTTGATTTGTACTCGGTAGAGTGTGTTGCTTGTTTGATGCCTTGACTTTTGCATGAGTCTTTGTTGCTTAGGCATTTTGTGTTATGGCGTTCGGGTCGTTAAACTCGTTGAAGTGAGACCCGTAAAGTGTCAAATGTGTGGCATGATGTTGCTCTTGTAGGAGTTAACAATTATTTGCTTGTATGATAAATGTGATATGATGGCGGGAGAAATGGATAGATGATTGACTTATCCATACGGTGTAGTGACTAGCAAATTCGAGTTAGTTCACTTGGTGATCGACTAGCCTTATAGGTGTAGTCTAGAGATGTGTGTTGACTTGGGTTGACTATGTATAGTTAACCAAGTATATGGTGATGAGACCATAATGCAAATTGTACGATTGGCGAAATTGACAAGGTGTGTCAATATATATTAGCTAGTGATACGATGTCCGTTAGCGATCGAATGTGAAGTGGTGAGTGATGTCGATTGATCTCACCTTTGATGACCAAGATGGCGACTGGTGATTGTGTGGCGAGTGTTGTACACTCTTGACGACCACTTTTCTTTTATTTGTGTGTGATCGTGGTATGCCGTTTGAGAGGCGTTTTTGTGGACTACGTACGAGTGTGATTAAAGTCACGGGTGTTGACTAGTTTTGAAGTTGATGACAACCGTGTCAACGGTTGAGATAAGTGTGAGTTAGGGTATAAGACTTGGTGTTTTCAAGCATCTCCTTGATGATAAGTGAAAGGATGCTAGGTTCTTTATGCGGCCTAGATAGTTGAGACTAGCGGTCGAGGCTAGTGTGATGCGAGCGTTGAACCATGGAGTCCATTTGGTTCGTTTGATTTCGAGACGTTAGATGAAGTGTTGCATCAAGTGTGAATCCGAAAGGGTTGAGTGTTGAAATCTTGATAGCATTGACGGGAGTTGCATAACACGACGATAGGTGCCTTCTTTATACCTACTAGTGTAGTGTTGACTCCGGTGATTATTTGGTACTTGGGTGCCGATGAGAAACCCGAAAGTACGATGACGCGTGGTGATGGCTGATTGTAACAACCCTGCTTTTTCCGTTACTTCCGTTAACCTTCTGTTAGTTTATTTAACGGCGATTATTTGGCTTTTATGTGTTTATGTGTAATAAATGCGTAATTGACCTTTGGAGGGTTATAATAATTAATATAGGTTGATATTAATTCAAATAAATATTTCGGATAATGAAATACGATAAAAACGATACGATTTTGATAACTGCTTTTTGAGCAACGAAACGCTCGGGTTTATTTTAACAATTAATTTATTAATTATTAACTTTTTAAAAATAATTAATTTATTGGTTTTTTAATAAATTAACGTTTGGTTGCGTTTAACGATCGGTTTAGCGTTATGGGCCTTCGGTACGACTAACGACACTTGAAACGAGCCACGATTACACGGAATTGCAAAACACGAGCTCGGGAGTACCCCATGGGGCCCAATCGGCCGAACCACCCCCTCCCCACCCTTTTATGTTTAATTTTGATTACTTGGGGGACCTAATTGCTAAATTGTAATACTAGGGTTAGTATAAATTAGAGTGTTAACCTAATTAATCACAAAACCCTTACAAAAAAAAAGGCAGTTGATCCCTCCTGGCTCCCTCCCCATAGACCATCATCACCATCACCATACCTTCAATTTTAATTTTTTGATCAAACCTCAAGAACAAACGTTGAGATTCGCGTTATCCTCTACGTATTGGTGTGCTTTAATTGTTGATCTAAGGTATATTTACATGAACCATAATTATAAAAATCTGATGTTTATTAAAGTTTCATAGTTATGTTGTCAATTGCTCAAGTCTATACGCGTACATGTTAATTGTAATCGTTATATTGATTGTTTGATGCGTTAGGGTTTAAAAACGAATTTGTTTATGCATGATCAGAAAAATTAAGTTTTTCAAATGTTAATTATTATGTTATATTCAGATTCCTTGCGAAAAACTATTAAGTTTAGGCTTTGGATTCGCTTGATTTCATTTCCGGATGATCAAGTTATGCTTAATTGAAATTAAAAACACTCAATTTATACTAGGATATCATGTCGTTTGCTTATGTATAACCCGAGATATGCTTGAATTAGTGTAAAAGTAGTTTTATACAGCACTTGCATGAAAATAACCTTGTATGATAAAATGTGTTAACTTCTGGGATTAAAGCTTTGCATATTTGAAATGTACACAAAAAGTAATTCACCTTTCATGTAGATATAATAGGCTCATTGTATCTAGATCTTCGGATAATCGCGTGCGAATGTGACTAGCTAAACTAGAATCGAATCTGTAAATTGCTCTCTTTTTTATACTCTGTGGATTGTGTTTATTGAATGAGAATGTAAGATTCTGGAATATAAATTTTAACATTATATGTGACTTATTGTTAGTTTATGTCAATCTCTGAAACCTTATGCATTGGGCACAATAGAGCCGTACTTTATGTGGATTCTGATTTGAGCTGAAAAACTGAACATCCAATTTGCATGAATAAATTGTACAAATTGGCTAAACAAAATTTGCTAGATTTTTGATATGTGTTACTTTGACTTGTCCTTGAACTACAGCCACTGGTCTTGTATCAATTCCATGTCCCTAACTCCGGTTATAGCCAAAACGAAATCAGTGCGCGGTCAGAAACTGACTGGCCAAACCCCAAATGTACCCCTTCTGATTCCTGACTTTTAATTATCGTATGAGTCCCTGGCCAGACTTTTTGGAATTGATTTTAAGTATATTTATTATCTGGAGTTTTCCATGTCTACGTGAGTTTTGTGCTATGAGATATTGTGCTAAGAATGCTACGTGTTCATGAACTTTGTGCACAACGATAAACTGAAATTGTGAAAATGATCATTCATGACCTGAAACGTATTGTTTGACTTAGGTTTGACATGTTGACCAACATTTGACATGAACCTATTGATGTTGACTTTAGTTAACTACATTGACCAAGTTTGACTTTTGGTTTCACTTCAGTTGACTTTGTTTGACTTGCATGATATAGTTGACTTTTACTTTGAAACGCGTCGAGTCGAGCAATAAGACAACTTATACTATGAAACCACCCTTATTTAAGATACATATATTGACCAACCTAAATACATATACTTAGGTTGCATTATTCAGCTGTAAACCGTACAAGTTTTATCTATCATCCAAGCTTATTCAAAGGTGAGTCTACAGTCCCACTTTTTACATGTTTTTAGGGATGAGAATACACGCTGTTATACTTACTTTATCAAATGCTTTTGTATTGACACAAGTACTATATATGCATATTGAGTTTGTTCAAAAAGTCTCTTGCTTGAATACTCTTAATACCATCGGTGTAAGCACAATTTAGATGGACGGATCCGTTAGGTTGACAACCTCACCCGCTATAATAACTGTGGTGCATTTATTTTGAACATTAGATACACTTGAACAAGTGTATAACATTTTAGGAGGTAAAGGCGGGTATAGTTGCTTCTATACTCGGGTCATTGCTAGTATTCAGGTGCTCATATTATGCAAACATTTTTACGACTTGGTGTTGTACTTGTAAAATCTCGTGGTCAAGGAAACTAAACTATTTTGCTGATAACTTTTTTTCAGATACTGTTACTTAACTTTAAACTTGTAGATTCACCAACATTATTGTTGACCCGTTTTGCGTGTTTTATTCTCAGGTATTAATTGCTTCCGCTGTAGAATAATGCTGTTACGTAGAAGTCAAGCCAAGCACTGAGACCAGAGTCAACATTCCGTTAAAGGGATTTTTGACGGGGTGTTACACTGATAATGCTAAAAACGAACATATATTTCATAGCATTTTCCTTCCAGAAAGACAAGCTTTTAGTTGCAATTGTTCTATTTTCAAGTAATATTCGTTTAAATAATAAAAGGTGAAGACAAAAGACAAATTCAACGATTTGAAGACGCAAATGACCAAAAGCTCAAATATACAAGATACAATCCAAGTGGTTCAATTTATTAATGATCAACGTCTAAATATTGACAAGAGTACAAGCTGCAAAACGCAAAGTACAAGATATTAAATTATACGAAAAGGCGTTCGAAAATCTGGAACTGAGACATGAACCAACTATCAACGTACGACTCAACGGAGCTAAAAATACAAGTCAAATATGCACAAGAATATAATATAATATATAATTAATTATAAATATATTATATTATAAAATATTCAGCAGCCCACGTTTTGGAATTGTGTGATGAGCTGGAAACCAAAGCTCCGCGACTGCGGAGCTGTGAGGAACAAATCTATCGCAATCGCGGAGCATACCAAGACCAAATTCTCCTATAAATAGCCAACGAATTCGACGAATTATATACACCTTTTCTTTCTTTCTTCCTTCTGTAAAGAAATATATATATTTTATAATTATAAATTTAATATTAAGTTAATAATAATAATAAAGTTATTATAGCGAATGTTTTAAGGTTTTGTAAGTCAAAATTCTGTCCGTGTAACACTACGCGATAAATACTCATTGTAAGTTATGTTCAACCTTTTTAAATTAATGACTCGTAGCTAAGTTATTATTATGCTTATTTAAGCCGAAGTAATCGTGATGTTGGACTAAATATTAAGACTGGGTTATTAGGCTTTGGACCATAATTGGGGTTTGTACAAAAGACCGACACTTGTGGAAATTGGGCTATGGGCTATTAATGGGCTTTATATTAACTAAATGATATCTCGTTAATTTAATATAGAGATTTATAATTTGACGTATTTATATATAATCACATACGCTTGACTGGGTACGGTGGGCGGGATATTTATAAATACTAATAATTATTCATTTAACCAGACACGGGGATGGATTAATAGTCAATGGACTCACTAAAACAGGGGTGGATTGCATTCAAGGGTACAATAACAACAACAACAACAACAACAAAAAAACCCAATACCACATAAGTGGTGTATGAGGGAGGTGAGATGTAGACAATCCTTCCCCTATCCGAGAATAAAGGCAAGTCATTTCTCCACTCAGAGTGAAAACACTCTCAAAAGTAGAGAAAGCCATCCCTCTTTCTATTCGACGGATAAAGAGATTGCTTCCGAGTGGACCTCCGGCCAATAAGTAGGAAATTTTTTTTTAAAAAAATAAAATAAAATTGAGACGCATTAAAACCTTGGATTACACGCAGTCGATAACCTGGTGTAATAATTAACAAAGTATTAAAACCTTGTTACAGTTTAAGTCCCCAATTAGTTAGAATATTTGACTTCGGGTATAAGGTTAATTTGGCGAAGACCCACGCACTTTATAATTATCACCGATGGACTATTATGGACAAAACCAGATGGACATATCGAATAATCCAGGACAAAGAATAATTAACCCATGGTAATAAATTAAAATCAACACGTCAAACATCATGATTACGGAAGTTTAAATAAGCACAATTCTCCTATTTTATATCTCATCGTACTTTTATTTACCGTCATTCTAAATTATCACACTTTTGATTATCGCACTTTTAATTATCGTACTTTTATTTTATCGCATTTTTATTTATCGTCATTTACTTTACGCTTTAAATTAAGTTATATTTATTTTTAATATTTTGCATTAGGACTAAAAATCGACAAACCGGTCATTAAACGGTAAAACCCCCCCTTTATAATAATAATAATACTTGTTATATATATATATATATATATATATATATATATATATATATATATATATATATATACAAATATAAGTTGTAAAAAAAATATAGTGTACGCAATAGCTGGATCCCCATGGAACGAACCGGACATACTAAAAACTACACTACTCTACGATTAGGTACACTGCCTATAAGTGTTGTAGCAAGGTTTAGGTATATCCCATTCTATAAATAAATAAATAACTTGTGTAAAATTGTATCGTATTTAATATTATTTCTTAATAAAATTTAATAGTATTTCGTACCCCTCCGCTTTAACATCAATGGCATTTAGCAGACGCCAAAGATTAGACTTAGTTGAGAAGTCGAGGTTTGAATGCCTCAAGAGTTGTTTGTGAAGAGATGATGAAAATGACCAACGTTGTGACCGGTCATTTGTAATTCGAAAGGTTAAATTTCGCGAGATGCGATGATCTTGGCGGTGATTGTACGGGACTAAAGATCCAAAGTGGGGGAGTTAGCTACCGGAGGTAACGGTACAATCCCTATATAGTGAACGTGATCGTGCGGGCAAGCAGAAGTCGGCCCGATGGAGAATGATCACGAAGAGTGAAGTGTTGAATCGACTACTGAATTTCATTTTGTGAATGCCATGTGTGAGAATAATGGCAACGTGTTTGATTGAAGAGTCGATATTTGTGTGATTGAGCGAGTAAGTGTTGCTTAAATTGAGAATAAAGACTTGAAAGTCTTAGGAAAAGTCCCGAGTTAGACCTTGATGCGGTTGGTGAAATTTATATTGGCGAGAATCGTCGGCGAGTTGTGCCATCTTTAGACGATTATGTGATGGGTAGTGAAGGACCAGATGCTCGATGTCGAGGCGAGCGGTCGCGGTTGATGGCTAACTTCTAAGTGTGGGTGCGGATCACGAGGACATGATCGAAATAAGTGGGGGAGAGTTGTAAGACCCGTTTATTCGCATGATGCACATATGTAGAGCACGCACAACGTATAACGAATATATATAAAGGGTGTACGATGGACTTAACGAGATATTATTCGAGTTGTGACGCGAAGTTATGAAGTACGTGAATGCAGGTATGAGAATATATACATGTATAAGAGTGCATGATAATATGTACGTGTGTGAGTGTGTATATATATATATATATATATATATATACAAGTAAAGAATATATATATATATACGTGTATCGAATAAGTATATATATATATATATATATATATATATATATATATATATATACTTATTCGATACACGTATATATATATATATATATTCTTTACTTGTATATATATATATATATATATATATATATATATATATATACAAGTAAAGAATATATATATATACGTATATCGAATAAGTATATACATACATATATATATATGTATATATATATATATATACTTATTCGATACACGTATATATATATATATATTCTTTACTTGTATATATATACGCATGCATGTATAAAGAGTGCGAGAGTTGACCGAGGGTTGTTATACATGTTCTAAAAGTGTATGTACGCCGCACGAATGAAGAGTTTGAAGCATGTAAGAGTGGAAGGATTCTAGTACACGAAAAAGGGGACAAAGTGGCCGTTGGGCCGCGGCGTGGGAACAAAGCGGCGTGGCGCGTCTTACAGTTGATTTCATAGACTGTAGCTCGACCAAAACAACCATCAAACCCCGCTGATGGGCGCGGCGCGGAGGAAGAAGGCCGCGGCGCGGCTCTTCTGGGAGTTTGGTTCTGGATTTTTGTAATTTTAAGGGCTTGACGAGGGTATTATGGTCATTTAATGTGTGGATCAGTTAATGTGCTCAATTTTGGTCCACTCACTCCATTTATCATTTTCATTTCCATTTTCTTCTTTTTTTTCTCTCATTTCTTCAAAACCCCAATTCATTCAAAAGGCATTTTGGAAAGGAAGAAGTTTGATTCGATCTTTGGAGCAAGTAGAAACGTCGTTCTCCTCGTTTTTAGCTACAATTTGATACTAGTGGTAAGTTCCAAATCAGAAATTTGTTCTTAAGATTCATGATAAAATTAGGGGTTTTTGGTTGTATGTTCATACGTGAAATCCCATTAGTTGTTAATGGAAGATTAACACCAAGATTCGGGTTATAAGTGTTGAAGGCGGGTTTTGGGTTTGGTAAGCAAGGTTAAACATGTAAGACTTGAAAAGAGTGAGTAATCACTAGTATTAACGATTATTGAAGTAATGGAAGCCTTTTCTGCTCATTTGTTTGACTAATTTTGAATATAGTCAAAATTAGGGTTTGTTGGTGATTTCGGTTCGATTGTCGTTTGTGTAAGGTTTATAAACTTAAAATGAGTTAAGTTGAAGCATAAACTTGAGTTAATGGCATTTTGAAGTCAAAACTAGCAAATGGTGAGATGTTGACTTTCTAAGGGTCAAAATGGGTTTTTGAGCGAAACTCGAGTTAAAATACGTTCGAGTGCTTAAGTTTGTACATTTAGGTATTTCGGGTGCGCGGGAATTGGTCTTGTTGGTTTCGGACCTTCGAGTAGCGTTAAAAGTGCAAAAGGGTGTAATTTGCACTTGTTGTTCATTTGGGCGGGTCGAGAGTCCAAATGAGTTTGTATTGATGATTATGTGATAAATGGAATAGGTACATTCCATCGGCGAGTTGCGGGATTGGATTGCACTTCATCGAGGCGTTTAAGGTGAGTGTAAATTTACTATACGCATATGTATGTGTAAAATGGGTGCGTGTGTGTAGAGTGACCCTTGCTCGGGTTTACTCTATGGTCGTGTGGGAGAATGGACCTCTATTGTGTTTCAGGTCCATGTGATACGCTTATGCATTTTGGGTTACTACCCTTGATGTTGTGATTGACTAGCGTATTAGATAAACCCTTTGGCGATGGGTTTTTCTAGCATTTGTCGTGGAGATGATTCGGGTAGTGAATCGCGTGATGTTCAGATTCACTAAGGCGCGTGAAGTTCGGCCAACCCTATTGTGATGTTTGACTAAGGTATGAGTCGTGTGATGTTCAGATTCATAAAGGCGCGTGAAGTTCGGCCATCTTTAATAGTCAAGTTGTTTGAAGGCAGTGAGTCGCGTGAAGTTCGGATTCACTAAGGCGCGTGAAGTTCAGCCAACCTTCATGTGGTTTAGGTTAAGGGGTTAACCTTATTGATGTTGTTGATTATATTTATTGTATATGCGTATATACTTATTGTTGTGTTGTAGCTAATCTTGTGGTGTTAGCTTGGTGTTTACGTAGCATGTAGCTACATCGTGTATGAGCTCATTATTAGCTTGCTTACTATGCGGAGGTGGTATGTGTTTACTTTTGTGCTTGGTGATGCGTAGTCATTTTATGCATATGTATTTGTATAGTACCTTTACATTCACTAAGCATTAGCTTACCCTCTCGTTGTTGATATTTTTATAGGTTCGTGTGATGGAGGCTCGGGTAAGCGTGGGGATTAGAGATCTTGGCTAGGTTGCTTTAGAAGATCTTGCTTTTGGACTCGATTTAGGATTGGGTAGCGTAGTCCCAATCACTATGCTCGATTTTGTGTAAAAGTAACTAGTCGGGTCATGTGACGTATATCGGTTTAGTCAAGTCACGAGTATAAACCAGTTTATGATTTAACTAACGTATTATTGTATTAAGGAGTTTAAATTATTATTGTATGTTTTTAAGTTCGTTGAACTTACTATGATAACAAATACGTTTTGGGAATTGCGTAATGGGACCTAAAGTGTTATTTAACGTATATTATAAGAGAAAATTTTTTATGGGCCGAAAATCGACGGGTTGGGTCTTTACATTGCATCATCAGGTTCAAGATCCAGTTCAACTACGTCATTTGTTTCTTCAATAACTCTAATATAGATGACACCAGAGTTAATTCTTGCTCTAATATTGGCATTAATGAAGTTTATGTTCTTAACTTTGATGAGTACTCTTCCAACTAACAGGTTTTGGTTATCATTGGTGAACAAACACTTCCACGTATCAATAACTGGACCCCACCAACTTGCGATTTTCTTGAAGGTGGTGACTGACAATTTGTTAATCGAACACCATATATGCTTAACCATGTATTTTTCCGAGTTTTGAGGATGACAGATCCCATTGTTTTAGATTCGTAATCCAACATTTAAGGTTGTGGTCAGGGTTGTTTAAAACATAGGTGACAGTATCAGGGGAGTCAAAAAGGAGTAAGACATCAAGACCTCCTAGATATTTTATTGTGAAGTTGTTGAGGCCTTCTTCTTCAGAGAAACAAGGTAGTTGTTCAAGGACATTGAAAGAAATGGCTTCGCCGGAAATAACATTGGTTAAAGGAATAGAAATGGAACAGGAGTTATCAAGATCAATGGTTCTGTCAACGTTGGATTCATTATTGTTTGTTGGCTTGGGGATATAGGAGGGTTTAGGGTTGATGGTAGGTGTAGGTTTGGGCGGATAGTGATGAAAGTGGGAACGGTTAAGGGCCGAAAAGTGATCTTTGAAATGTCCCGTTCATGTTGATTGTAAATGTTCCATATTAATTGATTTCGTCGCGAGGTTTTGACCTCTATATGAGACATTTTTCAAAGACTGAATTCATTTTTAAAACGACCATAACCTTTATTTTATCGATAAAGGTTTAAAAAGCATTACGTAGATTATCAAATAATGATAATCTAAAATATACTGTTTACACACGACCATTACATAATGGTTTACAATAAGAATATATTACATCAAAAATAAATTTCTTGAATGCAGTTTTTACATAATATCATACAAGCATGGACTCCAAATCTTGTCCTTATTTTAGTATGCAACAGCGGAAGCTCTTAATAATCATCTGAGAATAAACATGCTTAAAACGTCAACAAAAATGTTGGTGAGTTATAGGTTTAACCTATATATTATCAAATCATAATAATAGACCACACGATTTTATATTTCAATATACATCCCATACATAGAGATAAAATTAATTCATATGGTGAACACCTGGTAACCGACATTAACAAGATGCATATAAGAATATCCCCTATCATTCCGGGAAATCCTTCGGACATGATATAAACGAATTCGAAGTACTAAAGCATCCGGTACTTTGGATGGGGTTCGTTAGGCCCAATAGATCTATCTTTAGGATTCGCGTCAATTAGTAGATCGGTTTACTAAAATCTTAGGTTACCAAGCAAAAGGGGCATATTAGGCTTCGATCATTCACCCATATAATGTAGTTTCATTTACTTGTGTCTATTTTGTAAAACATTTATAAAACTGCATGTATTCTCATCCCAAAATATTAGATTTTAAAAGTGGGACTATAACTCACTTTCACAGATTTTTACTTCGTCGGGAAGTAAGACTTGGCCACTGGTCGATTCACGAACCTATAACAAATATGTACATATATATGAAAGTATGTTCAAAATATATTTACAACATTTTTAATACGTTTTACTGTTTTAAATTTATTAAGTCAGCTGTCCTCTTTAGTAACCTACAACTAGTTGTCCACAGTTAGATGTACAGAAATAAATCGATATATATATTATCTTGAATCAATCCACGACCCAGTGTATACATGTCTCAGGCTATATCACAACTCAAAGTATATATATTTTTGGAATCAACCTCAACCCTGTATAGCTAACTCCAACATTACTGCATATAGAGTGTCTATGGTTGTTCCAAATAATATATATACATGGGTCGATATGATATGTCAAAATATTTGCATACGTGTCTATGGTATCCCAAGATTACATAATATATTAGAATACATGTATAATACAATATGAGTTAGTTAGGATATGATTAATATAGATTTGTTACCAATTTTCACGTAGCTATAACAAGCAAAATTATCCAATCTTGTTTTACCCATAACTTCTTCGTTTTAAATCTGTTTTGAGTGTTTCAAGTTGCTATGGTTTCATATTGAACTTAAGTTTATGAATCTAAATAGAAAAAGTATAAGTTTATAGTCGGAAATACTGGTTTCAAGTCATTTTTGTAAAGGTAGTCATTTCAGTCGAAAGAACGACGTCTAGATGACCATTTTGGAAAACATACTTCCACTTTGAGTTTAATCATATTTTTTGGATATAGTTTCATGTTCATAAGAAAAATCATTTTCCCAGAATAAAAACTTTTTAATCAAAGTTTATCATAGTTTTTAATTAACTAACCCAAAACAGCCCGCGGTGTTACTACGACGGCGTATATTCGGTTTTACGATGTTTTTAGATTTTAAATCATTAAGTTAGCATATCATATAGATATAGAACATGTGTTTATTTGATTTTAAAAGTCAAGTTAGAAGGATTAACTTTTGTTTGCGAACAAGCTTAGAATTAACTAAACTGTGTTCTAGTGATTACATGTTCAAATCTTCGAATAAGATAGTTTTATATGTATGAATCGAATGATGTTATGAACATCATTACTACCTCAAGTTTAGTAAGTAAACCTACTTAAAGTGACAAGAAATGATCTAGCTTCAAAGGATCTTGGATAGCTTGAAAGTTCTTGAAGTAGAATCATGACACAAAAACAAGTTCAAGTAAGATTATCACTCGAATTAAGATAGTTATAGTTATAGGAATTGAATCAAAGTTTTTATATGAGTATTACCTTGATTTAGAATGATATTTTACTGTAAACAACAAGGATTTCTTGAGGTTGGATGATCACTTTACAAGATTGGAAGTGAGCTAGTAAACTTGGAAGTATTCTTGATTTTATGAAACTAGAACTTGTAGAATTTATGAAGAACACTTAGAACTTGAAGATAGAACTTGAGAGAGATCAATTAGATGAAGAAAATTGAAGAATGAAAGTATTTTTAGGTGTTTTTGGTCGTTGGTATATGGATTAGATATAAAGGATATGTAATTTTGTTTACATGTAAATAAGTCATGAATGATTACTAATATTTTTGTAATTTTATGAGATATTTCATGCTAGTTGCCAAATGATGGTTTCCACATGTGTTAGGTGACTCACATGGACTGCTAAGAGCTGATCATTGGAGTGTATATACCAATAGTACATACATCTAAAAGCTGTGTATTGTATGAGTACGAATACGGGTGCATACGAGTAGAATTGTTGATGAAACTGAACGAGGATGTAATTGTAAGCATTTTTGTTAAGTATAAGTATTTTGATAAGTGTCTTGAAGTCTTTAAAAAGTGTATGAATACATATTAAAACACTACATGTATATACATTTTAACTGAGTCGTTAAGTCATCGTTAGTCGTTACATGTAAATGCTGTTTTGAAACATTTAGGTTAACGATCTTGTTAAATGTTGTTAACCCATTGTTTATTATATCTAAAGAGATGTTAAATTATTACATTATCATGATATTATGATATATTAATATATCTTAGTATGATATATATACAGTTAAATGTTGTTACAATGATAATCGTTACATATATGTCTCGTTTCGAAATTCTTAAGTTAGTAGTCTTGTTTTACATATGTAGTTCATTGTTAATATACATAATGACATGTTTACTTATCATTTATCATGATTAAACATAGTGTAACAATATCTTAATATGATCCATATGTAATTAGTAAGACGTTGTTATAACGATAATCGTTATATATATCGTTTCAAGTTTATTAATTCAATAAACACAATTTTATGTATATAACTCATTGTTAAAATACCTAATGAGATACTTACTTATCAGAATATCATGTTAACTATATATATAATCATATATATGTTATTATATAGTTTTTAACGTTCGTGAATCACCGGTCAACTTGGGTGGTCAATTTTCTATATGAAACCTATTTTAATTAATCAAGTCTTAACAAGTTTGATTGCTTAACATGTTGGAAAAACTTAATCATGTAAATATCAATTTCATTTAATATATATAAACATGGAAAAGTTCGGGTCACTACAGTACCTACCCGTTAAATAAACCTACCCGTTAAATAAATTTAGTCCCGAAATTTTAAGCAGTTGGAGGTGTTGACGTATCTTCTGAAAATAAGTGCGGGTATTTCTTCTTCATCTGATCTTCTCGTTCCTAGGTGAACTTGGGAACTCTACGAGCATTCCATCGAACCTTAACAATTGGTATCTTGTTTTGTTTAAGTCTTTTAACCTCACGATCCATTATTTCGACGGGTTCTTCGATGAATTGAAGTTTTTGGTTGATTTGGATTTCGTCTAACGGAATAGTGAGATCTTCTTTAGCAAAACATTTCTTTAAATTCGAGACGTGTAAAGTGTTATGTACAGCCGCGAGTTGTTGAGGTAACTCAAGTCGGTAAGCTACTGGTCCGACACGATCAATAATCTTGAATGGTCCAATATACCTTGGATTTAATTTCCCTCGTTTACCAAATCGAACAACGCCTTTCCAAGGTGCAACCTTAAGCATGATCATCTCTCCAATTTCAAATTCTATATCTTTTCTTTTAATGTCGACGTAGCTCTTTTGTCGACTTTGGGCGGTTTTCAACCGTTGTTGAATATGGATGATCTTCTCGGTAGTTTCTTGTATAATCTCTGGACCCGTAATCTGTCTATCCCCCACTTCACTCCAACAAATCGGAGACCTGCACTTTCTACCATAAAGTGCTTCAAACGGCGCCATCTCAATGCTTGAATGGTAGCTGTTGTTGTAGGAAAATTCTGCTAACGGAAGGTGTCGATCCCAACTGTTTCCGAAATCAATAACACATGCTCGTAGCATGTCTTCAAGCGTTTGTATCGTCCTTTCGCTCTGCCCATCAGTTTGTGGATGATAAGAAGTACTCATGTCTAGATGAGTTCCTAATGCTTGCTGTAATGTCTGCCAGAATCTTGAAATAAATCTGTCATCCCTATCAGAGATAATAGAGATTAGTATTCCATGTCTGGAGACGACTTCCTTCAAATACAGTCGTGCTAACTTCTACATCTTGTCATCTTCTCTTATTGGCAGGAAGTGTGCTGATTTGGTGAGACGATCAACTATTACCCAAATAGTATCAAAACCACTTGCAGTCCTTGGCAGTTTAGTGATGAAATCCATGGTAATGTTTTCCCATTCCCATTCCGGGATTTCAGGTTGCTGAAGTAGACCTGATGGTTTCTGATGCTCAGATTTGACCTTAGAACACGTCAAACATTCTCCTACATATTTAGCAATATCGACTTTCATACCCGGCCACCAAAAATTTTTCTTAAGATCCTTGTACATCTTTCCCATTCCAGGATGTATTGAGTATCTGATTTTATGAGCTTCTCTAAGTACCATTTCTCTCATATCTCCAAATTTTGGTACCCAAATTCTTTCAGCCCTATACCGGGTTCCGTCTTCCCGAATATTAAGATGCTTCTCCGATCCTTTGGGTATTTCATCCTTTAAATTTCTCTCTTTTAAAACTCCTTGTTGCGCCTCCTTTATTTGAGTAGTAAGGTTAGTGTGAATCATTATATTCATAGCTTTTACTCGAATGGGTTCTCTGTCCTTTCTGCTCAAGGCGTCGGCTACCACATTTGCCTTCCCCGAGTGGTAATGAATCTCAAAGTCGTAATCATTCAATAATTCAATCCACCTACGCTGCCTCATATTCAGTTGTTTCTGATTAAATATGTGTTGAAGACTTTTATGGTCGGTATATATAATACTTTTGACCCCATATAAGTAGTGCCTCCAAGTCTTTAATGCAAAAACAACCGCGCCTAATTCTAAATCATGCGTCGTATAAGTCTGTTCGTGAATCTTCAATTGTCTAGACACATAAGCAATTACTTTTGTTCGTTGCATTAATACACAACAGAGACCTTGCTTTGAGGCACCACAATATATCACAAAATCATCATTCCCTTCAGGTAATGACAATATAGGTGTCGTAGTTAACTTTTTCTTTAACAATTGAAACGCTTTCTCTTGTTCATCTTTCCATTCAAATTTCTTCCCTTTATGCGTTAATGCAGTCAAGAGTTTTGCTATTCTGGAAAAGTATTGGATGAATCTCTTGTAATAACCAGCTAGCCCTAAAAATTGGCGTATGTGTTTCGGAGTTTTCGGGGCTTCCCACTTTTCAACGGTTTCAATCTTTGATGGATCCACCTAAATACCTTCTTTGTTCACTATATGACCGAGGAATTGAACTTCTTCCAACCAAAATGCACACTTTGAAAACTTAGCGTACAGTTTTTCTTTTCTCAGCAACTCTAGCACTTTCCTCAAATGTTCTTCGTGCTCTTGATCATTCTTCGAGTAAATAAGTATGTCATCGATGAAATCAATGACAAACTTGTCAAGATATGGCCCACACACTCAGTTCATGTGGTCCATGAACACAGCTGGTGCGTTAGTCAATTCAAACGGCATAACCATAAACTCGTAATGACCGTAACGCGTCCTAAAGGCAGTATTTGGAATATCATCCTCCTTCACCTGCATTTGATGATATCCAGAACGTAAATCGATCTTCGAATAAACAGACGAGCCTTTTAGTTGATCAAATAAGTCGTCGATTCTTGGTAGTGGGTAGCGGTTCTTGATGGTAAGTTTGTTCAACTCTCGGTAGTCGATACACAACCTGAATGTACCATCTTTCTTCTTGACAAACAAAACAGGAGCTCCCCATGGTGATGTGCTTGGTCGAATGAAACCACGCTCTAAAAGTTCCTGTAACTGACTTTTTAATTCTTTCATTTCACTGGGTGCGAGTCTGTATGGAGCACGAGCTATTGGTGCAGCTCCTGGTACGAGGTCTATTTGAAATTCAACGGATCGATGTGGGGGTAATCCCAGTAATTCTTTCGGAAATACATCGGGAAATTCTTTTGCGACGGGAACATCACTGATGTTCTTTTCTTCAGGTTTAACTTCCTCGATGTGTGCTAGAATGATGTAACAACATTTTCTTATTAGTTTTTGCGCCTTCAAACTACTAATAAGATTTAATTTCGCGTTGTTCTTTTCTCCGTACACCATTAAAGGTTTTCCTTTTTCACGCATAATGCGAATCACATTTTTGTAACAAACGACCTCTGCTCTCACCTTTTTCAACCAGTCCATGCCAATTATTACATCAAAACTCCCTAACTCGACTGGTATTAAATCAATTTTAAACGTTTCATCCCCCAGTTTAATTTCTCTCTCCCGACATATATTATCTGCTGAAATTAATTTACCGTTTGCTAATTCGAGTAAAAATTTACTATTCAAAGGCGTCAATGGGCAACTTAATTTAGCACAAAATTCTCTACTCATATAGCTTCTATCCACACCCGAATCAAATAAAACATAAGTAGATTTATCATCAATAAGAAACGTACCCGTAACAAGCTCCGGATCTTCCTGTGCTTCTGCCGCATTAATATTGAAAACTCTTCCACGGCCCTGCCCATTAGTATTCCCCTGATTTGGGCAATTTCTAATAATGTGGTCCGATTTTCCACATTTATAGCAAACAGCGTTGGTATTACTTGCTCCGACACTATTCGTTTCGGCATTACTTGTTCCGACATTATTTGTTCCTTTAGTTCTGTTAAACTTTGGTCCGTAGACCTCACACTTTATCGTGCTATGACCAAATTTTTTTACACCTGTTGCAAAATGTCGTGCAAAACCCCTGATGATTTTCTTCACACCTCTGACATGGCTGTTTTTGGTTTTTGTTGCTGTTGTTATTATTGAGGTTGTTGTTGGGATTGTTATTGTTGTTGAAACGGTTGTTGTAGTTGTTGTTATTGTTGGGATGTTTGTTGTAGTTATTGTTAGGATTGCGGTTATTGTTGCGATTGTTGTTGCGGTTGTTGGGATAGTTGTTGCGATTGTGGTTGTAATTGTTGTTGTTGTTGTACTGGTGACTCTTGTCACCGTTTTCCTCCCATTTCCTCTTGAGTTGTTTCGTGTTGGCTTCTTCGGTCGCCTGCTCTTTAATTCTTCCCTCAATCTAATTTATGAGTTTATGAGCCATTCGACTTGCCTTCTGTATAGAAGCGGGCTCGTGTGAACTCACATCTTCTTGAATCCTTACTGGTAACCCTTTTACAAACGCGTCGATCTTCTCTTCTTCATCTTCGAATGCTCCCGGACACAATAGGCACAACTCTGTGAATCGTCGTTCATATGTGGTAACGTCGAACCCTTATGTTCGTAACTCTCTAAGTTCTGCATTGAGTTTATTGACTTCGTTTCTAGGACGGTACTGCTCGTTCATCAATTGCTTGAATGCCGACCACGGTAGTGCTTAAGCAGCATTTTGTCCTACCTGTTCAAGATAGGTGTTCCACCACGTTAACGCAGTACCTGTGAAGGTATGCGTAGCGTACTTAACTTTGTCCTCTTCAGTACACTTACTTATGGCAAACACCGATTCGACTTTCTCGGTCCACCGTTTCAATCCAATTGGTCCTTTGGTTCCATCAAATTCCAAAGGTTTGCAGGCAGTGAATTCTTTGTAGGAGCATCCTACACGATTTCTTGCGCCGTTAGCTATATTGCTAGATTCAGAGTTATTGTTGGTATGTAGCGCAGCCTGTACTTCGGCTATGTTTGCAGCAAGAAAGGTACGAAATTCCTCTTCGCTCATATTCATGGTGTGTCGAGTAGTCGGTGCCATTTCCTTCAAAATAGCCAACTGAACCGAGTTAATCATACATAATATTAAGAGTAGTCAATAGTATTTCGTAGCATAATATGAACTCATTTATAAAAGCTTTTTCTTCATATTAGCGTTTTATAAGTTTAAATTCAGGTACTACCTACCCGTTAAGTTCATACTTAGTAGCTAATATACAATTCAACTACAACAATTCCATATGAAAAACTGATTATAATAATATATCACATACAAATATTCTTCAAACTTACAACTTCGCTATATTACATATAACATGAAATATAGTACACTATGATACAGGACAGTTTTGAAGATAAATCTAGTTAATACGCAAATTGTTCAGCAAAGGAAATAAAGATACGTAATTCATAAGTCCAGAAACAAGTCATGCATTCTGGTTTTACTAAGACGACTTCCCATCCTTGGTCTTGTGGAAAATAACCGTTATGACCATTGGCTAGGCAGCATGTTGTAATGTCGTCAAAAGGACGAGGGTTTCGTAATGTCCAACAGCTCCGTAATAATCTAAAAACCTTGTTTCTCACCCCAACTACTGAATCCATCACTTGTGGGAAGGTTTTATTTAAAAGTTGTAATCCGATGTTCTTTTTCTCACTTTGGTAAGAAGCGAACATCACTAACCCATAAGCATAACATGCTTCTTTATGTTGCATGTTAGAAGCTCTTTCTAATTAACGAAATCCTATGTTGGGATATGTTGAGTCAAAATAGGTTCTTAACCCGTAGCGTAAAATTGCATTTGGGTTCCCCGCATTTAATGCTTTAAAGAAAACACGGCGTAACTTACGGTCTCCCCAATGTGATTGATAATGCTAAAAATGAACATATATTTCATAGCATTATTCCTCAAGAAAGACAAGCTTTTAGTTGCAATTGTCCTATTTACAAGTGATATTCGTTTAAATAATAAAAGGTGAAGACAAAAGACAGATTCGACGAATTGAAGACGCAAACGACCAAAAAGCTCAAAAGTACAAAATACAATCAATGAGGTTCCAATTATTGATAAGAAACGTCTCAAAATTACAAGAGTACAAGATTCAAAACGAAAAGTACAAGATATTAAATTGTACGCAAGGACGTTCGAAAATCCGGAACCGGGACCAGAGTCAACTCTCAACGCTCGACGCAACGGACTAAAAATTACAAGTCAACTATGCATATGAATATAATATAATATATAATTAATTCTTAAAATTAATATATATATATTATATTATATTTAAATAAACGTCGGCAGAAGAAAACAACCAAAAGTGGCTCTCCCCAGCTGGCCATGCGATCGCATGGCCTGGAAGGCATAAATCCATGCGATCGCATGAGCCCCTTTTCCAGATCACAGGCCTATAAAAATTGAGCTTTGGTGCACCATTTTTCCATCCTTTAATCTCTCTCTCAATATATACGTAATATATATATATATATATATATATTAATATTTTAATTTTATTTTAATTTTAATTTCTAATAATAAGGGTATGTTAGTGAATGTTGTAAGGGTGTAAGTCGAAATTCTGTCCGTGTAACGCTACGCTATTTTTAATCATTGTAAGTTATGTTCAACCTTTTTAATTTAATGTCTCGTAGCTAAGTTATTATTATGCTTATTTAATCCGAAGTAATCATGATGTTGGGCTAAAAATATTAAAATTGGGTAATTGGGCTTTGTACCATAATTGGGGTTTGGACAAAAGAACGACACTTGTGGAAATTAGACTATGGGCTATTAATGGGCTTTATATTTGTTTAACTAAATGATAGTTTGTTAATATTAATATAAAGATTTACAATTGGGCGTCCCTATAAATAGCCATTTACACTCGATCGGACACGATGGGCGGGGTAATTATATGTACGAATAATCGTTCATTTAACCGGACACGGGAATGGATTAATAGCCACTAGAATTATTAAAACAGGGGTGAAATTATGTACAAGGACACTTGGCATAATTGATAACAAAGTATTAAAACCTTGGGTTACACTCAGTCGACATCCTGGTGTAATTATTAAACAAAGTATTAAAATCTTGTTACAGTTTAAGTCCCCAATTAGTTGGAATATTTAAACTTCGGGTATAAGGATAATTTGACGAGGACACTCGCACTTTATATTTATGACTGATGGACTGTTATGGACAAAACCAGACGGACATATTAAATAATCCAGGACAAAGGACAATTAACCCATGGGCATAAAACTAAAATCAACACGTCAAACATCATGATTACGGAAGTTTAAATAAGCATAATTCTTTTATTTCATATTTAATTTCCTTTATTTTATATTTAATTGCACTTCTAATTATAGCACTTTTATTTATTGTTATTGTATTTAATTGCACTTTTAATTATCGTACTTTTTAATTATCGCAAATTTATTTTATCGCACTTTTATATATCGCAATTTCATTATCGTTATTTACTTTACGCTTTAAATTAAGTCTTTTATTTATTTAATATTTTACATTTTGTTTTAACTGCAACTAAAGTTTTAAAATCGATAAACCGGTCATTAAACGGTAAAAACCCCCCTTTATAATAATATTACTTATATATATATTCATATTTTTATAAAATAAAACTAATATAGCGTTAATCTTTGATTAAAAGATTTTCCCTGTGGAACGAACCGAACTTACTAAAAACTACACTACTGTACGATTAGGTACACTGCCTATAAGTGTTGTAGCAAGGTTTAAGTATATCCATTCAATAAATAAATAAATATCTTGTGTAAAATTGTATCGTATTTAATAGTATTTCCTGCTAAAATTTAATAGTATTTTATACCCCTTAGCTTTGACATCAAGTATTTTTGGCGCCGCTGCCGGGGAACCATCTAGCTTAAAAGCCGGAAGCGCAACGCTAATATAAAAAAAAAAAATTACGCTTTTGTAAAAATACGTTTTAATATATTCCAAAATATAAAAAGAAAACAAAAATATAAATATTTTTAAGAGTTTGTTAAATATTTAAGTTCTATAAAAGTTTATTTATCTTTATTTTATAAAAATATAAGTTTTATTTAATTTATATAAATATATTACATAAATATATAAAACAGAAAATTCAACACAGCAAAAAAAAAAAAAATTTAAAACACTCAAGTCCGGTACTGTAGCAGTCCACTCTGTGGCTCGAAACCCTAGCCCATGCGATCGCATGGCTGGATAACTTAGGACTCATGCGATCGCATGAGCCCGTCTGACACGCCACAGTTGACTGAGTACTACATTAATTACGGTTTATAATTATTATTATTATATTTAAACCCTAATTAGGTTAGATTAGTTAAATATTTAATTTAGTTATTTATTTAATTTGTATTTTTAAGTTTAATTAGTTTTATAAAATATAAAATTAATAGTTTTATAAACTAAATAATATAAAAATAATATTTTTATAAAAATTGTACTTTTTACAACTTTTAGTATATTTTTATATTTTATCTCTTTTTAATTGTTTTAGCGTAATTTTTGTAATTTTTGCTCGTATTTATTTTTAATTCATAGTTTTTGCCATAGTTATTTTTATTTCTAGATTTTTAGGCTCTGCCATAAAATCCCTTAAGTGCTTTTTCTTTAGACTAAGATTTAGGTGCTTTAGAATTTTGTGACGCCTTTTTAAGTTTTAGTACCTTTTTAAGTCATTTCCATTTGGGATATAGTTTTTCCTGTAAGCTTTAATATTTTTAGACACCTTTTACCTATGTATCAATTATCATTCCAATTAGTAATCTCAATTTGCGATTATAATTTTAAGTTAGTGATAGTAATAAGGTTGGGTTAGTCGAGTTTTTTTTTTTTAAGTTTTATAGTCATTTTTTTTTCTTTCTTATTTTTCGACGCCTTTTATTTTTCGATCTTTTCTTTTTCGACCTTTTTCGACGCGCTCTTTTTCTTTCTTATTTCTCGTCATTCTAGGTTTTAGGACTTAGAATTTTTTCTACTTCTTATCTATACTTCTTAAAATTACGAAAATTTATTTTAAGTGGTTAAATTGATAGACATCAAAATTTTCTGGTTCGTAGTAATAGTTGGATTTGTACGTGGACCGGGTTATTGGAGCCAAACAGTCCTCAATTATATTGAGACCAAACGAATCCTGCCCCTCTGCTGCATCTTTTGGCTATTCGAAACGTGGGCAAAATCAGAAAAGTCTATTAATTGGATAACTTATATAATTTTTTCTTTCCTTTTAAAAACTAATAGGATAGGATATTCAGTGAATGCACCGAGCAAGACGTTCACCACCTGTAACTAGATCAAGACATCTAGCAAATATTATCGCCGTTGATTTTCCTTTAGAATCATCATCCAGTTGACCAAGTACTCCAATTCAAATTTCCGATAATCCATTTTTTGAACCCGACCTCACAATTGAGAATCCGGATAATATTCAGGGACAATTCATAGATCCTGAACCATTAAATTTTCCTCCGGAACCACCAATCATTCAAACAGAGATTGTTGAGGAACGAACCATTAAATCAGAATCCTCTAGTGATTCCGATTCAACAAATTCAATCATGGAAAATCTGGAACCTTTAAGTATGGAAGACCGAATGAGAGCTAAACGCACTGGCCAAGGTCACGCAATTACTCATCCAGACATTAATGCGCCAGATTATGAAATCAAAGGACAAATTCTACATATGGTGACTAATCAATGCCAATTTAGTGGAGTGCCGAAAGAAGATCCAAATGAACATCTTCGTACCTTTAATAGGATCTGCACACTATTTAAAATCCGAGAAGTGGAGGATGAACAGATATATCTCATGTTATTTCCCTGGACTTTAAAGGGAGAAGCCAAAGATTGGTTGGAATCGTTACCTGAAGGGGCGATCGATACATGGGACGTTTTAGTTGAAAATTTTCTTAAACAATTCTTTCCGGCATCTAAAGCCGTAAGACTTCAAGGAAAAATTGTTACGTTCACACAGAAGCCAAATGAAACTCTATATGAGGCGTGGACAAGATTTGGAAAGTTATTAAGAGGATGTCCGCAACATGGTTTAGATACCTGTCAAATAGTACAAATATTCTACCAAGGATGCGACATCACTACAAGGAAAGACATAGATATTGCAGCTGGTGGTTCCATTATGAAGAAAACCGAAACTGATGCTTACAAAATTATTGATAACACTGCTTCCCACTCACATGAGTGGCACCAAGAAAAAGATATCGTTAGATCATCTAAAGCAGCTAGAGCCGATTCTAGCCATGACTTAGATTCCATTTCTGCAAAGATAGATGCTGTCGAGAGGCGAATGGAAAAGATGACTAAAGATATCCACTCAATACGAATTAGTTGTGAGCAGTGTGGAGGACCACATTTGACAAAAGATTGTCTTAGTATTGAATTAACAATAGAACAAAGAGAGAATATTTCATACATAAACCAAAGGCCTGGAAATAATTATCAGAATAATTATCAACCGTCAAGACCTATTTACAATCAAAATCAGAATTATAACCGAAATATTCCATACAACAACCAACAAGGTCCTAACAATCAACAAGTATCCAATAATACTTACAATCAGCAAAGACCTAGTTTTCAAAACAAACCACCACAACCCGATGATAATAAGCCGAATTTAGAAGATATGATGACGAAGCTAGTTGAAACTCAAACGCAGTTTTTCACATCTCAAAAACAAACCAATGAACAAAATGCTCAAGCATTTAGAAATCAACAAGCTTCTATTCAATATTTGGAACAAGAAGTAAGTAACCTAGCAAGGTTAATAGGTGAAAGAAAACCGGGAAGTCTACCTAGTGATACAAATGCTAACCCCCGGAATGAAACAGCTAAAGCCATTACCATAAGAAGTGGTACAACACTTAAACCACCTGAAATACCTGTAACTTCTGATGAAACTATTCCTACTCTACAAGAACCACAACCTGAACAAGATAAGGAAAAAGAACCGGTAGTTGAAAAGGTTAATGAAGATAACACAGTTAAGGCTAAACCTTATGTTAAACCATACCAACCACCACTTCCTTACCCAAGTAAAATGAAAAAAGAGGAACTTGAAGTCGAGCAATCCAATTTCTTGGATATGTTTAAACAGATAAATGTAAATCTTCCTTTCATTGATGTGATTTCAGGAATGCCTAGATATGCTAAATTTCTGAAAGATCTAATTTCGAATAGAAAGAAAATGGAAGAACTCTCGGCTGTTACTATGAATGCTAATTGTTCAGCAGTGCTGTTGAATAAGATACCAGAAAAACTATCTGATCCAGAAAGTTTCACAATTCCATGTTTTCTGGGTAGTCTTAGTTCAATAGAAGCATTGGCAGACTTAGGTGCTAGTATAAATTTAATGCCGTTTTCACTATACACTAAACTAGACTTTGGAGAATTGAAACCAACAAGAATAAGCATACAACTAGCCGATCGATCAATAAAATATCCTAGAGGGATAATGGAGAATATGCTAGTTAAAGTTGGTACTTTAGTATTTCCAGTAGATTTTGTTGTTCTGGACATGGAAGAAGATTCTCAAGTTCCTCTCATATTAGGAAGACCATTCTTAAACACGGCTAAAGCAATGATAGACGTGTTCGGTAAGAAATTGACCCTAAGTATAGAGGACGAGAGTGTTACCTTTTCAGTTGATAGACCAATGCAACAACCGCAATCTGCAGATGATACATGTTATTATATTCAAACTATAGATTCACATGCAGAATTGTTAGAAGAATTTCCAGAATTACAAGGAACAGGAGAATGTTCTTTAGGAGAAGGAACTGAACAAATTGATGAAGCTAAAATGTTAGCTACACTTATAGCTAATGGATATGAACCAACAACAGAAGAAATTCAAATGCTAAAAGAAGAAGACAGATATCGATATAAATCATCGATAGAAGAACCTCCGAAATTAGAGTTAAAGCCACTTTCAAACCATTTGGAATACGCTTATTTACATGGTGAATCTGAATTACATGTAATAATATCGTATTCTCTTACTGAAAATGAGAAATCACAACTCATTTCTGTGTTGAAAGCTCATAAACCAGCCATTGCATGTAAGATTCATGATATTAAAGGAATAAGTCCTTCGTATTGCACACATAAAATCCTTATGGAAGAAGGTCATAAAACGTATGTGCAACGCCAACGAAGACTAAATCCGAATATGCAAGATGTAGTATAAAAAGAAATTATTAAACTGCTAGATGCAGGTTTAATTTATCCAATTTCTGATAGTCCATGGGTAAGCCCAGTTCAATGCGTGCCTAAGAAGGGTGGCATGACTGTCATTACAAATGAGAAAAATGAGCTTATTCCTACTAGGACTGTAACAGGATGGCGTGTATGTATTGATTATAGAAAATTAAATGACGCCACCAGAAAAGATCACTTTCCCTTACCTTTCATTGATCAAATGTTGGAAAGATTAGCCGAAAATAGTTACTATTGTTTTCTAGATGGTTTTTCCGGATATTTTCAAATTCCAATAGCACCCGAAGATCAAGAGAAAACCACATTCACGTGCCCTTATGGTACTTTTGCTTACAAACGCATGCCATTTGGACTTTGCAACGCCCCTGCAACCTTTCAAAGGTGCATGATGGCGATTTTTCACGACATGATAGAAGAATGCATGGAAGTTTTCATGGATGACTTTTCAGTCTTCGGTGATACATTTGAATCATGTCTAGTTAATCTGGAACGAATGCTTATTAGATGCGAACAATCAAATCTAGTACTTAATTGGGAGAAATGCCATTTCATGGTTAAAGAAGGCATCGTTCTTGGACATAAAATTTCAAAAGAAGGAATTGAAGTGGATAGAGCTAAAGTAGATGTAATTGCTAAACTTCCACATCCCACCAATGTTAGAGGAGTTAGGAGTTTTCTAGGGCATGCCGATTTTTACCGACGTTTCATAAAAGATTTTTCTAAAATTGCCACTCCTATGAATAAACTCCTAGAAAAGGATGCTCCATTCATCTTTTCAGATGAATGTATCAAATCTTTTAATATTCTTAAAGAGAAACTCACTAATGCGCCGATCATGATAACACCAAATTGGAATCTACCGTTTGAACTAATGTGCGATGCAAATGATTTTGCAATGGGAGCCGTTTTAGGACAAAGGATTGAAAAACGATTTCAACCTATATATTATGCTAGTAAGACGTTACAAGGAGCACAAACGAATTACACAACTACTGAAAAAGAACTCCTTGCTATTGTCTTTGCTTTTGACAAATTTCGTTCATATCTCGTTCTAGCAAAAACGGTGGTCTATACCGACCATTCTGCTATTAGATACCTATTTTTGAAACAAGATGTCAATCCAAGATTAATCCGTTGGATCTTACTCTTAAAAGAATTCGATATTGAAATCCGAGATAAAAGAGGAGCAGAAAATCTCGCCACTGATCATCTTTCTCGTCTTGAAAATCCTGAATTAGAAGTTCTAAATGAATCGGCCATACAAGACAACTTTCCTGATGAATATCTATTGAAGATAGATTATAATGAAATACCATGGTTTGCAGACTATGCAAACTACTTAGTATGTGGATTCCTTGAAAAAGGATTATCGTACCAAAAACGAAAGAAATTCTTCAGTGATATAAAACACTATTTTTGGGAAGATCCACATCTGTTTAAAAGTTGTCCCGATGGAATAATATGCCGATGTGTATTCGAAGATGAAGCTAGTAAAATTTTAAACCATTGTCACACAGGACCAACAGGAGGGCATTATGGGCCTCAACTAACAGCAAGAAAAGTTTATGATGCTGGATTCTATTGGCCTACAATTTACAAAGACGCACACCTTCTTTGCAAATCCTGTGATGCTTGTCAAAGGGCCGGAAAAATAAGTCAACGTGATGAAATGCCACAAAATGTCATCCAAGTATGTGAAGTATTTGACATTTGGGGTATTGACTTTATGGGTCCATTTCCAAAATCTCATAATAATCTCTATGTTCTCGTAGCCATTGATTATGTATCTAAATGGACGGAAGCACAAGCTCTCCCAACTAACGATGCACGAGTTGTAGTCAACTTTTTAAAACGTCTTTTTGCAAGGTTTGGAACACCGAAAGCTTTAATAAGTGATCGGGGAACTCATTTCTGTAATAATCAACTTGAGAAAGTTCTTAAAAGATATGGAGTAACTCATAAAATCTCCACTGCTTATCATCCACAAATAAGTGGACAAGTTGAAAATACCAACCGAGCTTTAAAACGTATTCTAGAGAAAACCGTAGGATCAAATCCAAAGAAATGGTCCATTAAATTGGAGGATGCACTCTGGGCTTTTAGAACAGCCTACAAAACTCCAATTGGAACCACACCTTTTAAACTCGTCTACGGAAAAGCATGTCATCTTCCAGTAGAAATTGAACACAAAGTATTTTGGGCTTTGAAGACATGTAATCTTGATTTACATGAAGCTGGACGTCTACGATTAAGTCAACTAAACGAATTAGAATAATTAAGACATGAAGCATACGAAAATTCGTTAATCTATAAAGAAAGAACGAAGAAATGGCATGATAAAAGAATCAGAAGTTCAAAAGAATTTAAAGAAGGAGACAGAGTTCTTCTTTTCAATTCACGATTCAAGCTATTTCCTGGAAAATTGAAATCAAGATGGTCTGGACCATTCATAGTCAAAAGAGTTTTCCCATACGGAACGATAGAATTAATAAATTCAGATGGTATTGAATTTAAAGTTAATGGTCACAGAGTTAAACATTACATAGATAGTCCGATGGAAGTCGACAACGAAGTTAATCACAATTTCGATACCACAGCTAACTAAGTGTGAGGAGAATCAAGTCTTTTAAAGGATAATATGTATTTCTGTTAGAGTTAGATTGTCTGTTTTCATGTAGTTCTCGAAAATGGAACCTGAATGGTCTTTCCCTAGCAGACCCTAAAGAACTAGTCTTCTCCCCCCATTCTGAATTTTTATTTTTTTTTTAGGTTTTTACGAAATGAAGACTTCCTGTGAACTAAACCATGGTTTAATGCTACACGCTTTGATCAAAGAACGTAATAATGACGTCCTTCCAAGTGAAATAGTATCATTAATCAGAGAAAAATTGGACGGAGTAAGAAAAGAATCCAGAAACGAAGACAATAAGTTACAATTTGGTAAAGGAAAATCAAAATCCGCAGCGAAAAGAAGAGCACGACACCTTGAAAGATGTCACAAATGCGGAAAATGGTCACATGGAGGTAAATGTTCAAATAATCAAACCTATTCAAATACCGAATTTGTTACTTTATGCAGAGACGGACCGTTCATATGTTTAGAAGAAAAAACACTGAATGCTCGAGGTTACGCCTATGTAGCTATGGAAAATCAATTAAACCGACTATCTTATGAATGGGATAGATCATATAACTAAGAATACTATCTCACAGGTAGGTCTGTACAGGTTTTATTTTTTTATTTTTTTATTTTTAACCTTTTGATAATAAACGCTAATTTGTTCGCTATAAAGTATTAAATTGGTATTGAATAAAATTAGGTTTGGCGACCGAAATTATTGATATCATTCAAAAATTTATTACATCACTGCGAAATTTAACGTTTATTCTTAAGGTATAAATATCTTTAATCAATCAACCCAAAATATTTCAAAAATTCGTCATGAGTTAAATTAGGTCATGGAACCGAAATTACTTTACCGAAAAGAGGGGCGTATATTTTTGATAATATTTGATTGATTAAAGTGGGATAAAAGCCAAAAAAGATTTTTAATTTTATTTTTTTACCATGTTTTTAAAATTAATATATAAATATTAAATTAATATGGTGCACTTTGTAAAATCAATATATTTAAGTTTGTCAATATTTGAAAAATTAATATTTTTAATATAAATTTGTATGAAAACAAAAATATAATATAAGTTTGGTGTGAATTTTTAATTTTTAAAATATGAATTTTTAATTTTATGCATTTTAAATTTAAGTTTGGTGTGAATTTAAAAACAAAAATTTACTTTATCTCATTAAGTTAAAAATATGATTTTTAAAAAATTCGTCATAAGTTGAAGACTAGGTTGTTGAGCCAAAATTGCTTTACCCGAGGGAGGGTCGAGAACTTTTATTATCTTTATTTTTAATCTTATTGAATTAAAGTATGCCAAAAACATTAAAAAATCCAAAAATCTCTACTTTTAAAACCGCGCTTTGATTTGACAAATTTTAAAAAAAAATTCGAGGGACAGACTAGGACATCGATTCGAAACGCCCTCGCTGCTAAAAAAAACAAATTTTTAAAATTTTATTAATATATGTTTTAGAAATTATAACCTTTTAAAAAAAAAGCCAATATGTTTGGAAACTTTGGTAAAATTTAATCATTTCTACGCTAACCACCCTCAATAATTTAAATTGTTACTGATTTCTTGCAAATGAGGGCATTGCAAGATCTTAAGTGTGGGAAGGGGTTAAATTCTTTCGGATTTTTAAAAATTTTAATTTAAATACTTGGTTACCATTAAAAATACTAGTAAAGCAGTAGTTGTATTAGAATCTAGTGCTCTCTGATAATAAAGAACAGCCCTAGTCTTATATACTGACTACCCAATTCTAGTAAAATTTTCAAAATTTCCAATTAAATGAATTCAAAATCATGTTTATACATATTTATGAACGATAAAACTAGGTGTTAACACCGAAATTATTGTTACCTAGGAAAGGACATAAATTGAGAAACAAACCAAAATGTTAAAATTCATTTAAAATGGAATAGAGGACAATAAAAAGGAAAATAAAAGCCAAGTGTGGGAAATTTTCACCGAGTTATTCAAAATACATATCACATATTTTTGTACAAATAATTGAAAATACTTTTGTTTTGGACGATAATTAACTGTTTTACTCGATGAAAGAAAAGAAGAGATGGATCTACACGATGAATCAATTCCATCGTTAAAAGGAAGTAAAGTCTTTCAAAAAAGACACGCGCTTCTTGATTTAGGTCATGAAGTTGTCGTCCAGACCAGCTGTAGGTTGATGAAAAATCTAGAAAAGTCATCTCTAAAATCAGCAGGAAATCCACGGACCTCAGCATAAAATAGGGTCGCCAAGTGGTCAGATTTATCCTAACCATGAGAAGGATTTATCTCGTACAATGGGGGGCACCGTGCAAATTAGCTTGATAAGACTAATAAATCAGATCCCCAGAAAGGATAATCTCCTTAAAAGATCAAAAATCAGCTTTTAAGCCTGATATTACTCAATCCTAGAGATTGACCTTAAAGATTGAGAATTCAAACTCATGGAATTCAATGATATCTAAACTCGAGCTTGAACGAGAAAATATTTTGATCAAATTATAAACCGATTTGTTTTCTGAAAACCCATTTTCAATGCGTTCATTACCATTGAACGTAAAATCCTAGGAATTCACCTGGAATTCATTAGGTCATCTGAACCAAATCGGGTGTCAACCGTAAGAACGGTGGTTGCATAGCATGGTCGAAGACAGGACCTTGTGCCAGACCGAAAAATCATAAGGGTGAGCTTCACTATTGCTCCTACAAAGGATAGTAATTGCGTCTGACACGTTATAGACCATAATTAAAAGCATGTCAGGGGACATTGCCTTAACAGTTGCTTGTTCAACGCTTTCCTTTATAACCGGGCGGTAATTTACCGAAAGGTAATATACGGAGCAAGTATACTGGATGTGTTGCTTTCCTAATACAAGGTTAGCAAGTGGGTGACACAAAACCACAAGTTTTGAGCTAAAATTTTCAAATCTGAAACCCACCAAGCCCACAAAAATATTTTGCAAACACCGGTGAAGGGTTATTCCGGAAAACTTATCTAGGGTAAAAACTAGATTTAATTTTCAAAAGATCAAATATTTTCATAAAGATCCAATTTCCTTAATGGATCTAAATTTTATAGTCATGTGGGACTGTAAACCACATCGTTACTACCATTGTTTATACCGCCGTAAAGAAATCACTGATGTACAAAGTGTGAAGAATAAAGAAGTGATTCTAGTATTTCAAGACTATATTGCTTGAGGACAAGCAACGCTCAAGTGTGGAAATATTTTATAATGCTAAAAACGAACATATATTTCATAGCATTATTCCTCAAGAAAGACAAGCTTTTAGTTGCAATTGTCCTATTTAAAAGTGATATTCGTTTAAATAATAAAAGGTGAAGACAAAAGACAGATTCGACGAATTGAAGACGCAAACGACCAAAAAGCTCAAAAGTACAAAATACAATCAATGAGGTTCCAATTATTGATAAGAAACGTCTCAAAATTACAAGAGTACAAGATTCAAAACGAAAAGTACAAGATATTAAATTGTACGCAAGGACGTTCGAAAATCCGGAACCGGGACCAGAGTCAACTCTCAACGCTCGACGCAACGGACTAAAAATTACAAGTCAACTATGCATATGAATATAATATAATATATAATTAATTCTTAAAATTAATATATATATATTATATTATATTTAAATAAACGTCGGCATAAGAAAACAACCAAAAGTGGCTCTCCCCAGCTGGCCATGCGATCGCATGGCCTGGAAGGCATAAATCCATGCGATCGCATGAGCCCCTTTTCCAGATCACAGGCCTATAAAAATCGAGCTTTGGTGCACCATTTTTCCATCCTTTAATCTCTCTCTCAATATATACGTAATATATATATATATATTTATATTTTAATTTTAATTTTAATTTCTAATAATAAGGGTATGTTAGTGAATGTTGTAAGGGTGTAAGTCGAAATTCTGTCCGTGTAACGCTACGCTATTTTTAATCATTGTAAGTTATGTTCAACCTTTTTAATTTAATGTCTCGTAGCTAAGTTATTATTATGCTTATTTAATCCGAAGTAATCATGATGTTGGGCTAAAAATATTAAAATTGGGTAATTGGGCTTTGTACCATAATTGGGGTTTGGACAAAAGAACGACACTTGTGGAAATTAGACTATGGGCTATTAATGGGCTTTATATTTGTTTAACTAAATGATAGTTTGTTAATGTTAATATAAAGATTTACAATTGGGCGTCCCTATAAATAACCATTTACACTCGATCGGACACGATGGGCGGGGTATTTATATGTATGAATAATCGTTCATTTAACCGGACACGTGAATGGATTAATAGCCACTAGAATTATTAAAACAGGGGTGAAATTATGTACAAGGACACTTGGCATAATTGATAACAAAGTATTAAAACCTTGGGTTACACTCAGTCGACATCCTGGTGTAATTATTAAACAAAGTATTAAAATCTTGTTACAGTTTAAGTCCCCAATTAGTTAGAATATTTAAACTTCGGGTATAAGGATAATTTGACGAGGACACTCGCACTTTATATTTATGACTGATGGACTGTTATAGACAAAAACCAGACGGACATATTAAATAATCCAGGACAAAGGACAATTAACCCATGAGCATAAAACTAAAATCAACACGTCAAACATCATGATTACGGAAGTTTAAATAAGCATAATTCTTTTATTTCATATTTAATTTTCTTTATTTTATATTTAATTTCACTTCTAATTATAGCACTTTTATTTATTGTTATTGTATTTAATTGCACTTTTAATTATCGTACTTTTTAATTATCGCAAATTTATTTTATCGCACTTTTATATATCGCAATTTCATTATCGTTATTTACTTTACGCTTTAAATTAAGTCTTTTATTTATTTAATATTTTACATTTTGTTTTAACTGCAACTAAAGTTTTAAAATCGACAAACCGGTCATTAAACGGTAAAAACCCCCTTTATAATAATAATATTACTTATATATATATTCGTATTTTTATAAAATAAAACTAATATAGCGTTAAGCTTTGATTAAAAGATTTTCCCTGTGGAACGAACCGGACTTACTAAAAACTACACTACTGTACGATTAGGTACACTGCCTATAAGTGTTGTAGCAAGGTTTAAGTATATCCATTCAATAAATAAATAAATATCTTGTGTAAAATTGTATCGTATTTAATAGTATTTCCTGCTAAAATTTAATAGTATTTTATACCCCTTAGCTTTGACATCAGTGATATACCCCACCTATCAAAGGAAAGCCTTTTATAAACTAAGGCATTTCTGGAAAGTCTTTCAAATGTTTGACAAGTTAATTTCACCATAACTAAATGTGCTGATGAATTCTGACCGACTCTAGACAAGATTTCCTCAATCATATCCTCTGGTAGGTCTTCTAAAATATTCGGTTGTCTACCCTTAACGTCCATTTTGTTTTTATACTGTAAAATAGACAAGGATTAGATTCGTAATAACAAACAATACAAGCAATTTTTACATAGAACATAAAAGTACAAGCACACTACAATACATATAATACACAACATGATTACAACCCTCTAATCTGAATCACTGGTTTATTCTTCTTCGGACTTGGTTCGTTTTTCTAATTTTCTAGGAATATATGGTGTTCCTCTAATACGAGCCGTCGTTTTCCATAATGGTTTAGAAAAACCTGGTGGTTTAGAGGTTCCCGGGTCATTGTTACATTTTAGGAAATACGGATGTTGTCGATACATATAAAGTTCATCTGGGTTGGAATCGGGTTTCTCTATTTTTATACCTTTTCCCTTATTATTTTCTTTCGCTTTATTAAATTGGGTCGGGGTAATTTCTATAACATCATCAGAATCCTCATCGGGATCCGATTCATCGGAAAATTGGTAATCTTTCCAATATTTTGCTTCCTTGGCAGAAACACCATTGACCATTACTAACTTTGGTCCGTTGGTTGAGGATTTTCTTTTGTTTAATCGATTTACTATAGGTATCAATATTTCTTCCTCTGGAACCTCTTCTTCTTCTGGTTCCTCCTCTTTCGATTCATCCTCTTCTGGTTCCTCTTCTTCTGGTTCCTCCTCTTCCGGTTCCTCCTCTTCCGGTTCCTCTTCGGGAATTTGTGAATCTTCCCAAAATATATTCGTCTCTTTATTATTATTAGGTGAATCAATGGGATTTGTACTAGAGGTAGACATCTATCACACAATATCAAACACGTTAAGAGATTAATATATCACATAATATTTACATGTTAATAATATATAGTTTCCAACAAAAAAAAATGTTAAGCAATCATTTTTGAAGAAAAACACGGTCGAAGTCCAGACTCACTAATGCATCCTAACAAACTCGATAAGACACACTAGTGCAATTTTCTGGTTCTCTAAGACCAACGCTCGGATACTAACTGAAATGTCCCGTTCATATTGATTATAAACGTTCCATATTAATTGATTTCGTCGCGAGGTTTTGACCTCTATATGAGACGTTTTTCAAAGACTGCATTCATTTTTAAAACAAACATAACCTTTATTTTATCGATAAAGGTTTAAAAAATATCACGTAGATTATCAAATAATGATAATCTAAACTATACTGTTTACACACGACCATTACATAATGTAGTGACCCGAACTTTTCCATGTTTATATATATTAATTGAGATTGATATTTACATGATTAAATGTTTCCAACATGTTAAGCAATCAAACTTTTTAAGACTTGATTAATTGAAATATGTTTCATATAGACAATTGACCACCCAAGTTGATCGGTGATTCACGAACGTTAAAATTTGTAAAAACTATATGATGACATATATATGGATATATATATATATAGTTAACATGATACTATGATAAGAAAACATATCATAAAGTATATTAACAATGAACTACATATGTAAAAACAAGACTACTAACTTAATGATTTTTAAACGAGACATATATGTAACGATTATCGTTGTAAAGACATTTAATGTATATATATCATATTAAGAGATATTCATACATGATAATATCATGATAATATAATAATTTAAAATCTCATTTGATATTATAAACATTGGGTTAACAACATTTAACAAGATCGTTAACCTAAAGGTTTCAAAACAACACTTACATGTAACGACTAACGATGACTTAACGACTCAGTTAAAATATATATACATGTAGTGTTTTAATATGTATTTATACACTTTTGAAAGACTTCAATACACTTATCAAAATACTTCTACTTAACAAAAATGCTTACAATTACATCCTCGTTCAGTTTCATCAACAATTCTACTCGTATGCACCCGTATTCGTACTCGTACAATACACAGCTTTTATATGTATGTACTATTGGTATATACACTCCAATGATCAGCTCTTAGCAGCCCATGTGAGTCACCTAACACATGTGGGAACCATCATTTGGCAACTAGCATGAAATATCTCATAAAATTACAAAAATATGAGTAATCATTCATGACTTATTTACATGAAAACAAAATTACATATCCTTTATATCTAATCCATACACCAACGACCAAAAACACCTACAAACACTTTCATTCTTCAATTTTCTTCATCTAATTGATCTCTCTCAAGTTCTATCTTCAAGTTCTAAGTGTTCTTCATAAATTCCAAAAGTTCTAGTTTCATAAAATCAAGAATACTTTCAAGTTTGCTAGCTCACTTCCAATCTTGTAAGGTGATCATCCAACCTCAAGAAATCTTTGTTTCTTACAGTAGGTTATCATTCTAATACAAGGTAATAATCATATTCAAACTTTGGTTCAATTTCTATAACTATAACAATCTTATTTCAAGTGATGATCTTACTTGAACTTGTTTTCGTGTCATGATTCTGCTTCAAGAACTTCGAGCCATCCAAGGATCCATTGAAGCTAGATCCATTTTTCTCTTTTCCAGTAGGTTTATCCAAGGAACTTAAGGTAGTAATGATGTTCATAACATCATTCGATTCATACATATAAAGCTATCTTATTCGAAGGTTTAAACTTGTAATCACTAGAACATAGTTTAGTTAATTCTAAACTTGTTCGCAAACAAAAGTTAATCCTTCTAACTTGACTTTTAAAATCAACTAAACACATGTTCTATATCTATATTATATGCTAACTTAATGATTTAAAACCTGGAAACACGAAAAACACCGTAAAACCGGATTTACGCCGTCGTAGTAACACCGCGGGCTGTTTTGGGTTAGTTAATTAAAAACTATGATAAACTTTGATTTAAAAGTTGTTATTCAGAGAAAATGATTTTTATTATGAACATGAAACTATATCCAAAAATTATGGTTAAACTCAAAGTGGAAGTATGTTTTCTAAAATGGTCATCTAGACGTCGTTCTTTCGACTGAAATGACTACCTTTACAAAAACGACTTGTAACTTATTTTTCCGACTATAAATCTATACTTTTCTGTTTAGATTTATAAAATAGAGTTCAATATGAAACCATAGCAATTTGATTCACTCAAAACGGATTTAAAATGAAGAAGTTATGGGTAAAACAAGATTGGATAATTTTTCTCATTTTAGCTACGTGAAAATTGGTAACAAATCTATTCCAACCATAACTTAATCAACTTGTATTGTATATTATGTAATCTTGAGATACCATAGACACGTATACAATGTTTCGACCTATCATGTCGACACATCTATATATATTTCGGAACAACCATAGACACTCTATATGTGAATGTTGGAGTTAGCTATACAGGGTTGAGGTTGATTCCAAAATATATATAGTTTGAGTTGTGATCAATACTGAGATACGTATACACTGGGTCATGGATTGATTCAAGATAATATTTATCGATTTATTTCTGTACATCTAACTGTGGACAACTAGTTGTAGGTTACTAACGAGGACAGCTGACTTAATAAACTTAAAACATCAAAATATATTAAAAGTGTTGTAAATATATTTTGAACATACTTTGATATATATGTATATATTGTTATAGGTTCGTGAATCAACCAGTGGCCAAGTCTTACTTCCCGACGAAGTAAAAATCTGTGAAAGTGAGTTATAGTCCCACTTTTAAAATCTAATATTTTTGGGATGAGAATACATGCAGGTTTTATAAATGATTTACAAAATAGACACAAGTACGTGAAACTACATTCTATGGTTGAATTATCGAAATCGAATATGCCCCTTTTTATTAAGTCTGGTAATCTAAGAATTAGGGAACAGACACCCTAATTGACGCGAATCCTAAAGATAGATCTATCGGGCCCAACAAGCCCCATCCAAAGTACCGGATGCTTTAGTACTTCGAAATTTATATCATATCCGAAGGGTGTCCCGGAATGATGGGGATATTCTTATATATGCATCTTGTTAATGTCGGTTACCAGGTGTTCACCATATGAATGATTTTTATCTCTATGTATGGGATGTGTATTGAAATATGAAATCTTGTGGTCTATTATTATGATTTGATATATATAGGTTAAACCTATAACTCACCAACATGTTTGTTGACGTTTTAAGCATGTTTATTCTCAGGTGATTATTAGGAGCTTCCGCTGTCGCATAGTTAAATAAGGACGAGATTTGGAGTCCATGCTTGTATGATATTGTGTAAAAACTGCATTCAAGAAACTTATTTTGTTGTAACATATTTGTATTGTAAACCATTATGTAATGGTCGTGTGTAAACAGGATATTTTAGATTATCATTATTTGATAATCTACGTAAAACTTTTTAAAACCTTTATCTATGAAATAAAGGTTATGGTTGTTTTAAAAATGAATGCAGTCTTTGAAAAACGTCTCATATAGAGGTCAAAACCTCGCAACGAAATCAATTAATATGGAACGTTTTTAATCAATAAGAACGGGACATTTCAGTTGGTATCAGAGCGTTGGTCTTAGAGAACCAGAATTTTGCATTAGTGTGTCTTATCGAGTTTGTTAGGATGCATTAGTGAGTCTGGACTTCGACCGTGTTTAGTTGAAAAATGATTGCTTAACAAATTTTGTTGGAAACTATATATTTTTAACATGTGAATATTATGTGATATATTAATCTCTTAACGTGTTTGATATTATGTGATAGATGTCTACCTCTAGAACAAGTCCCATTGACTCACCTAATAATAATGAAGAGTCAAATGTAAATTGGAATGATTCGTGGACTGATTCACAAGTTCCCGAAGAGGAACCGGAAGAAGAGTCGGAACCGGAAGAAGAATCGGAACCGGAAGAAGAATCGGAACCGGATGAAGAAATAGAACCGGTGGGGGAAATAATAAAACGGTTAAGTAAAAGAAAATCCTCAACCAACCGACCAAGGTTAATTATGACCAATGGTGTTTCCGCCAAGGAAGCAAAATATTGGGAGGATTACCAATTCTCCGATGAATCGGATTCCGACGAGAATTCCGATGATGTTATAGAAATTACCCCAACTGAATTTAAAAAAGCAAAAGAAAATAATAAGGGAAAGGGCATAAAAATAGAGAAATCTAATTCCAACCCCGATGAACTTTATATGTATCGTCAACCCCCGAAGTCCTTAAGTTGTAACAATGACCCGGGAACCTCTAAACCACCAGGTTTTTCTAAACCAATGTGGACAACGACGGCTCGTATTAGGGGAACATCATATATCCCTAGAAACTTGGCAAAACAAACCAAAACCGAAGAAGAAGAAACGAGCGAGTCGGAATAAGATAGTTGTATTCGTGTGGTGTAATGTATGTAATATAGTGTTCTTATGCTTTATGATATATGTAAAAATTGCTTGTATTAATAAGTATTTTTTTATGAATCTAACTCTTGTCTATTTTACAGTTTAAAAACACAAAATGGATAGACAACCCAATATTTTAAGAGACCTACCCGGAGACATGATTGATGAAATCTTGTCTAGAGTCGGCCAGAATTCCTCGGCACAACTATTTAAGGCGAGATCAGTTTGTAAGACATTCGAAGAACGTTCCAAGAATGTCTTGGTTTATAAGAGACTTTCGTTTGAAAGATGGGGGATAGCACATTGGGAAACCCATAAGTTACGATGTGTTTACTTTGACGCATATATTGCGGGGAACCCAAATGCTATTTTACGCAACGGGTTAAGAAATTATTTTGACTCAATATATCCGAATATTGGACTTCGTGATTTAGAAAAAGCGGCTAACATGCAACATAAAGAAGCATGTTATGCTTACGGATTAGTAATGTTCGCTTCTCACCAAAGTGAGAACAAGAACATCGGGCTACAACTATTAAACAAAACGTTTCCACAAGTGACGGAGTCGGTAATTGGGGTAAGAAATGAGGTTTTTAGATTGTTACGGGACTGTTGGACATTACGTAACCCTCGTCCTTTTGACGACGTTACAACACGCTGTCTTATCAATGGCCATAACGGTTATGTTCCACAAGACCAAGGATGGGAAGTAATCCTAGTAAAACCAGAATGCATGACTTGTTTCTGGACGTATGAATTACGTGTCTTTATTGCCTTTGCTGAACGACTTGTGTACTAGCTAGAATTATCTTCACAACCATCTTGTATCAAATTTATTATGTGATATATTTCATGCTATATGTAAATTAAGCGGTATTGTAAGTTTGTAAAATATTGTGTAAAAGTTTGAACGCGAAATATTATTATAATCAGTTTTTCATATAGAATTGTAGTAGTTGAATTGTATATTAGCTACTAAGTATGAACTTAACGGGTAGGTACTACCCGAATTTAAACTTATAAAACGCTAATATGAAGAAAAAGCTTTTATAAATGAGTTCATATTATGCTACAAAATACTATTAACTACTCTTAATATTCTGTATGATTAACTTGTTCATTTGACTATTTTGAAGGAAATGGCACCGACTACTCGACACACCGTGAATATGAATGAAGAGGAATTCCGTACTTTTCTAGCTTCAAACATAGCCGCAGTACAGGCTGCGCTACATACCAACAATAACCTTGGATCTAGCAGTACAGGAAATCGTGTAGGATGCACGTACAAAGAATTCACTGCCTGCAAACCTTTGGAATTTGATGAAACCGAAGGACCGATCGGATTGAAACGGTGGACCGAGAAGGTCGAATCGGTGTTTGCCATAAGTAAGTGTACTGAAGAGGACAAAGTAAAGTACGCTACGCATACCTTCACAGGTTCTGCGTTAACATGGTGGAATACCTATCTAGAGCAAGTGGGACAAGACGATGCGTACGCACTACTGTGGTCAGCATTCAAGCACTTGATGAACGAGAAGTACCGTCCCAGAACCGAGGTCAATAAGCTCAAGACAGAACTTAGAGGGTTACGAACCCAAGGATTTGATATTACCACGTACGAAAGACGATTCACAGAATTGTGCCTATTGTGTCCGGGAGCATTCGAAGATGAGGAAGAGAAGATCGACGCATTTGTGAAAGGATTACCGGAAAGAATCCAAGAAGATATAAGTTCACACGAGCCCGCCTCCATACAACAGGCATGTAGAATGGCTCACAAACTCGTGAACCAAATTGAAGAAAGAATTAAAGAACAGACTGCTGAAGAGGCCAATGTGAAGCAAGTCAAAAGAAAGTGGGAGGAAAACGGTGATAAGAATCACCAATACAACAACAACAGCAATTACAACAATAATCGCAACAATTATCCCAACAATCGCAACATCAATCGCAACTACAACAAACGGCCCAACAACAACAACAACAACAACAACAGCAACTACAACAATCATCCCAACAACAATAATAACCGCAACAACAACAACAATCAGAAGCAGCTATGCCAAAGGTGTGAAAAGAATCACTCAGGGTTCTGCACCAAATTTTGCAACAAGTGTAAAAGAAATGGTCATAGCGCGGCGAAGTGTGAGGTCTACGGACCAGGGGTTAATAGAACGAAAGGAACAAATGGTGTCGGAACGAGTAATGGCGGAGCAAGTAGTGTCGGAGCAAGTTATGCCAATGTAGTTTGTTATAAATGTGGAAAACCGGGCCACATTATTAGAAATTGTCCGAACCAGGAGAACACGAATGGACAAGGCCGTGGAAGAGTTTTCAATATTAATGCGGCAGAGGCACAGGAAGACCCGGAGCTTGTTACGGGTACGTTTCTTATTGACAATAAATCTGCTTACGTTTTATTTGATTCGGGTGCGGATAGAAGCTATATGAGTAGAGATTTTTGTGCTAAATTAAGTTGTCCATTGACGCCTTTGGATAGTAAATTTTTACTCGAATTAGGAAATGGTAAATTAATTTCAGCAGATAATATATGTCGGAATCGAGAAATTAAACTGGTTAGCGAAACATTTAAGATTGATTTGATACCAGTAGAGTTAGGGAGTTTTGATGTGATAATCGGTATGGACTGGTTGAAAGAAGTGAAAGCGGAGATCGTTTGTTACAAAAATGCAATTCGCATTATACGAGAAAAAGGAAAACCCTTAATGGTGTACGGAGAAAAGGGCAACACGAAGCTACATCTTATTAGTAATTTGAAGGCACAAAAACTAATAAGAAAAGGTTGCTATGCTGTTCTAGCACACGTCGAGAAAGTACAAACTGAAGAAAAGAGCATCAATGATGTTCCCATTGCAAAAGAATTTCCCGATGTATTTCCGAAAGAATTACCGGGATTACCCCCACATCGATCCGTTGAATTTCAAATAGATCTTGTACCAGGAGCTGCACCAATAGCTCGTGCTCCTTACAGACTCGCACCCAGCGAGATGAAAGAACTGCAAAGCCAATTACAAGAACTTTTAGAGTGTGGTTTCATTCGACCAAGCACATCACCGTGGGGAGCTCCTGTTTTGTTTGTCAAGAAGAAAGATGGTACATTCAGGTTGTGTATCGACTACCGAGAGTTGAACAAACTTACCATCAAGAACCGCTACCCACTACCGAGAATCGACGACTTATTTGATCAACTACAAGGCTCGTCTGTTTATTCAAAGATTGACTTACGTTCCGGGTATCATCAAATGCGGGTGAAAGAAGATGATATTCCAAAGACTGCTTTCAGAACACGTTACGGTCATTACGAGTTTATGGTCATGCCGTTTGGTTTAACTAATGCACCAGCTGTGTTCATGGACCTTATGAACCGAGTGTGTGGACCATACCTTGACAAGTTTGTCATTGTTTTCATTGATGACATACTTATTTACTCAAAGAATGACCAAGAACACGGTGAACATTTGAGAAAGGTGTTAGAAGTATTGAGGAAGGAAGAATTGTACGCTAAGTTTTCAAAGTGTGCATTTTGGTTGGAAGAAGTTCAATTCCTCGGTCACATAGTGAACAAAGAAGGTATTAAGGTGGATCCGGCAAAGATAGAAACTGTTGAAAAGTGGGAAACCCCGAAAACTCCGAAACACGTACGCCAGTTTTTAGGACTAGCTGGTTACTACAGAAGGTTCATCCAAGACTTTTCCAGAATAGCAAAACCCTTGACTGCATTAAGGCATAAAGGGAAGAAATTTGAATGGAATGATGAACAAGAGAAAGCGTTTCAGTTATTGAAGAAAAAGCTAACTACGGCACCTATATTGTCATTGCCTGAAGGGAATGATGATTTTGTGATTTATTGTGATGCATCAAAGCAAGGTCTCGGTTGTGTATTAATGCAACGAACGAAGGTGATTGCTTATGCGTCTAGACAATTGAAGATTCACGAACAAAATTATACGACGCATGATTTGGAATTAGGCGCGGTTGTTTTTGCATTAAAGACTTGGAGGCACTACTTATATGGGGTCAAAAGTATTATATATACCGACCACAAAAGTCTTCAACACATATTTAATCAGAAACAACTGAATATGAGGCAGCGTAGGTGGATTGAATTATTGAATGATTACGACTTTGAGATTCGTTACCACCCGGGGAAGGCAAATGTGGTAGCCGATGCCTTGAGCAGGAAGGACAGAGAACCCATTCGAGTAAAATCTATGAATATAATGATTCATAATAACATTACTACTCAAATAAAGGAGGCGCAACAAGGAGTTTTGAAAGAGGGAAATTTAAAGGATGAAATACCCAAAGGATCAGAGAAGCATCTTAATATTCGGGAAGATGGAACCCGGTATAGGGCTGAAAGGATTTGGGTACCAAAATTTGGAGATATGAGAGAAATGGTACTTAGAGAAGCTCATAAAACTAGATACTCAATACATCCTGGAACGGGGAAGATGTACAAGGATCTCAAGAAACATTTTTGGTGGCCGGGTATGAAAGCCGATGTTGCTAAATATGTAGGAGAATGTTTGATGTGTTCTAAGGTCAAAGCTGAGCATCAGAAACCATCAGGTCTACTTCAACAACCCGAAATCCCGGAATGGAAATGGGAAAACATTACCATGGATTTCATCACTAAATTGCCAAGGACTGCAAGTGGTTTTGATACTATTTGGGTAATAGTTGATCGTCTCACCAAATCAGCACACTTCCTGCCAATAAGAGAAGATGACAAGATGGAGAAGTTAGCACGACTGTATTTGAAGGAAGTCGTCTCCAGACATGGAATACCAATCTCTATTATCTCTGATAGGGATGGCAGATTTATTTCAAGATTCTGGCAGACATTACAGAAAGCCTTAGGAACTCGTCTAGACATGAGTACTGCCTATCATCCACAAACTGATGGGCAGAGCGAAAGGACGATACAAACGCTTGAAGACATGCTACGAGCATGTGTTATTGATTTCGGAAACAGTTGGGATCGACATCTACCGTTAGCAGAATTTTCCTACAACAACAGCTACCATTCAAGCATTGAGATGGCGCCATTTGAAGCACTTTATGGTAGAAAGTGCAGGTCTCCAATTTGTTGGAGTGAAGTGGGGGATAGACAGATTACGGGTCCGGAGATTATACAAGAAACTACCGAGAAGATCATCCAAATTCAACAACGGTTGAAAACTGCCCAAAGTCGACAAAAGAGCTACGCTGACATTAAAAGAAAAGATATAGAATTTGAAATTGGAGAGATGGTCATGCTTAAAGTTGCACCTTGGAAAGGCGTTGTTCGATTTGGTAAACGAGGGAAATTAAATCCAAGGTATATTGGACCATTCAAGATTATTGATCGTGTCGGACCAGTAGCTTACCGACTTGAGTTACCTCAACAACTCGCGGCTGTACATAACACTTTCCACGTCTCGAATTTGAAGAAATGTTTTGCTAAAGAAGATCTCACTATTCCGTTAGATGAAATCCAAATCAACGAAAAACTTCAATTCATCGAAGAACCCGTCGAAATAATGGATCGTGAGGTTAAAAGACTTAAGCAAAACAAGATACTAATTGTTAAGGTTCGATGGAATGCTCGTAGAGGACCCGAGTTCACCTGGGAGCGTGAAGATCAGATGAAGAAGAAATACCCGCATCTATTTCCAGAAGATTCGTCAACACCTTCAACAGCTTAAAATTTCGGGACGAAATTTATTTAACGGGTAGGTACTGTAGTGACCCGAACTTTTCCATGTTTATATATATTAATTGAGATTGATATTTACATGATTAAATGTTTCCAACATGTTAAGCAATCAAACTTTTTAAGACTTGATTAATTGAAATATGTTTCATATAGACAATTGACCACCCAAGTTGATCGGTGATTCACGAACGTTAAAATTTGTAAAAACTATATGATGACATATATATGGATATATATATATATAGTTAACATGATACTATGATAAGAAAACATATCATAAAGTATATTAACAATGAACTACATATGTAAAAACAAGACTACTAACTTAATGATTTTTAAACGAGACATATATGTAACGATTATCGTTGTAAAGACATTTAATGTATATATATCATATTAAGAGATATTCATACATGATAATATCATGATAATATAATAATTTAAAATCTCATTTGATATTATAAACATTGGGTTAACAACATTTAACAAGATCGTTAACCTAAAGGTTTCAAAACAACACTTACATGTAACGACTAACGATGACTTAACGACTCAGTTAAAATGTATATACATGTAGTGTTTTAATATGTATTTATACACTTTTGAAAGACTTCAATACACTTATCAAAATACTTCTACTTAACAAAAATGCTTACAATTACATCCTCGTTCAGTTTCATCAACAATTCTACTCGTATGCACCCGTATTCGTACTCGTACAATACACAGCTTTTAGATGTATGTACTATTGGTATATACACTCCAATGATCAGCTCTTAGCAGCCCATGTGAGTCACCTAACACATGTGGGAACCATCATTTGGCAACTAGCATGAAATATCTCATAAAATTACAAAAATATGAGTAATCATTCATGACTTATTTACATGAAAACAAAATTACATATCCTTTATATCTAATCCATACACTAATGACCAAAAACACCTACAAACACTTTCATTCTTCAATTTTATTCATCTAATTGATCTCTCTCAAGTTCTATCTTCAAGTTCTAAGTGTTCTTCATAAATTCCAAAAGTTCTAGTTTCATAAAATCAAGAATACTTTCAAGTTTGCTAGCTCACTTCCAATCTTGTAAGGTGATCATCCAACCTCAAGAAATCTTTGTTTCTTACAGTAGGTTATCATTCTAATACAAGGTAATAATCATATTCAAACTTTGGTTCAATTTCTATAACTATAACAATCTTATTTCAAGTGATGATCTTACTTGAACTTGTTTTCGTGTCATGATTCTGCTTCAAGAACTTCGAGCCATCCAAGGATCCATTGAAGCTAGATCCATTTTTCTCTTTTCCAGTAGGTTTATCCAAGGAACTTAAGGTAGTAATGATGTTCATAACATCATTCGATTCATACATATAAAGCTATCTTATTCGAAGGTTTAAACTTGTAATCACTAGAACATAGTTTAGTTAATTCTAAACTTGTTCGCAAACAAAAGTTAATCCTTCTAACTTGACTTTTAAAATCAACTAAACACATGTTCTATATCTATATTATATGCTAACTTAATGATTTAAAACCTGGAAACACGAAAAACACCGTAAAACCGGATTTACGCCGTCGTAGTAACACCGCGGGCTGTTTTGGGTTAGTTAATTAAAAACTATGATAAACTTTGATTTAAAAGTTGTTATTCAGAGAAAATGATTTTTATTATGAACATGAAACTATATCCAAAAATTATGGTTAAACTCAAAGTGGAAGTATGTTTTCTAAAATGGTCATCTAGACGTCGTTCTTTCGACTGAAATGACTACCTTTACAAAAACGACTTGTAACTTATTTTTCCGACTATAAATCTATACTTTTCTGTTTAGATTTATAAAATAGAGTTCAATATGAAACCATAGCAATTTGATTCACTCAAAACGGATTTAAAATGAAGAAGTTATGGGTAAAACAAGATTGGATAATTTTTCTCATTTTAGCTACGTGAAAATTGGTAACAAATCTATTCCAACCATAACTTAATCAACTTGTATTGTATATTATGTAATCTTGAGATACCATAGACACGTATACAATGTTTCGACCTATCATGTCGACACATCTATATATATTTCGGAACAACCATAGACACTCTATATGTGAATGTTGGAGTTAGCTATACAGGGTTGAGGTTGATTCCAAAATATATATAGTTTGAGTTGTGATCAATACTGAGATACATATACACTGGGTCATGGATTGATTCAAGATAATATTTATCGATTTATTTCTGTACATCTAACTGTGGACAACTAGTTGTAGGTTACTAACGAGGACAGCTGACTTAATAAACTTAAAACATCAAAATATATTAAAAGTGTTGTAAATATATTTTGAACATACTTTGATATATATGTATATATTGTTATAGGTTCGTGAATCAACCAGTGGCCAAGTCTTACTTCCCGACGAAGTAAAAATCTGTGAAAGTGAGTTATAGTCCCACTTTTAAAATCTAATATTTTTGGGATGAGAATACATGCAGGTTTTATAAATGATTTACAAAATAGACACAAGTACGTGAAACTACATTCTATGGTTGAATTATCGAAATCGAATATGCCCCTTTTTATTAAGTCTGGTAATCTAAGAATTAGGGAACAGACACCCTAATTGACGCGAATCCTAAAGATAGATCTATCGGGCCCAACAAGCCCCATCCAAAGTACCGGATGCTTTAGTACTTCGAAATTTATATCATATCCGAAGGGTGTCCCGGAATGATGGGGATATTCTTATATATGCATCTTGTTAATGTCGGTTACCAGGTGTTCACCATATGAATGATTTTTATCTCTATGTATGGGATGTGTATTGAAATATGAAATCTTGTGGTCTATTATTATGATTTGATATATATAGGTTAAACCTATAACTCACCAACATTTTTGTTGACGTTTTAAGCATGTTTATTCTCAGGTGATTATTAGGAGCTTCCGCTGTCGCATAGTTAAATAAGGACGAGATTTGGAGTCCATGCTTGTATGATATTGTGTAAAAACTGCATTCAAGAAACTTATTTTGTTGTAACATATTTGTATTGTAAACCATTATGTAATGGTCGTGTGTAAACAGGATATTTTAGATTATCATTATTTGATAATCTACGTAAAACTTTTTAAAACCTTTATCTATGAAATAAAGGTTATGGTTGTTTTAAAAATGAATGCAGTCTTTGAAAAACGTCTCATATAGAGGTCAAAACCTCGCAACGAAATCAATTAATATGGAACGTTTTTAATCAATAAGAACGGGACATTTCACATAATGGTTTACAATAAGAATATATTACATCAAAATAAGTTTCTTGAATGCAGTTTTTACATAATATCATACAAGCATTGACTCCAAATCTTGTCCTTATTTTAGTATGCAACAGCGGAAGCTCTTAATAATCATCTGAGAATAAACATGCTTAAAACATCAACAAAAATGTTGGTGAGTTATAGGTTTAACCTATATATTATCAAATCATAATAATAGACCACAAGATTTCATATTTCAATATACATCCCATACATAGAGATAAAATTCATTCATATGGTGAACACCTGGTAACCGACATTAACAAGATGCATATAAGAATATCCCCTATCATTCCGGGAAATCCTTCGGACATGATATAAACGAATTCGAAGTACTAAAGCATCCTGTACTTTGGATGGGGTTCGTTAGGCCCAATAGATCTATCTTTAAGATTCGCATCAATTAGTAGATCAGTTTACTAATTCTTAGGTTACCAAGCAAAATGGGCATATTCGGCTTCGATCATTCACCCATATAATGTAGTTTCATTTACTTGTGTCTATTTCGTAAAACATTTATAAAACTGCATGTATTCTCATCCCAAAATATTAGATTTTAAAAGTGGGACTATAACTCACTTTCACAGATTTTTACTTCGTCGGGAAGTAAGACTTGGCCACTGGTCGATTCACGAACCTATAACAAATATGTACATATATATCAAAGTATGTTCAAAATATATTTACAACATTTTTAATACGTTTTACTGTTTTAAATTTATTAAGTCAGCTGTCCTCGTTAGTAACCTACAACTAGTTGTCCACAGTTAGATGTACATAAATAAATCGATATATATTATCTTGAATCAATCCACGACCCAGTGTATACACGTCTCACGCTAGATCACAACTCAAAGTATATATATTTTTGGAATCAACCTCAACCCTGTATAGCTAACTCCAACATTACTGCATATAGAGTGTCTATGGTTGTTCCAAATAATATATATACATGGGTCGATATGATATGTCAAAACATTTGCATACGTGTCTATGGTATCCCAAGATTACATAATATATTAGAATACATGTATAATACAATATGAGTTAGTTAGGATATGATTAATATAGATTTGTTTTACCCATAACTTCTTCGTTTTAAATCCGTTTTGAGTGTTTCAAGCTGCTATGGTTTCATATTGAACTTAAGTTTATGAATCTAAACAGAAAAAGTATAAGTTTATAGTCGGAAATATAGGTTTCAAGTCGTTTTTGTAAAGGTAGTCATTTCAGTCGAAAGAACGACGTCTAGATGACCATTTTGGAAAACATGCTTCCACTTTGAGTTTAACCATGATTTTTGGATATAGTTTCATATTCATAAGAAAAATTATTTTCCCAGAAGAACAACTTTTAAATCAAAGTTTATCATAGTTATTAATTAACTAACCCAAAACAGCCCGCGGTGTTACTACGACGGCGTATATCCGGTTTTACGGTGTTTTTCGTGTTTTCCGGTTTTAAATCATTAAGTTAGCATATCATATAGATATAGAACATTTGTTTAGTTGATTTTAAAATTCAAGTTAGAAGGATTAACTTTTGTTTGCGAACAAGCTTAGAATTAACTAAACTGTGTTCTAGTGATTACATGTTCAAATCTTTGAATAAGATAGTTTTATATGTATGAATCGAATGATGTTATGAACATCATTAATACCTCAAGTTTCGTAGGTAAACCTACTAGAAGTGACAAGAAATGATCTAGCTTCAAAGGATCTTGGATAGCTTGAAAGTTCTTGAAGTAGAATCATGACACAAAAACAAGTTCAAGTAAGATTATCACTCGAATTAAGATAGTTATAGTTATAGGAATTGAATCAAAGTTTGCATATGAGTATTACCTTGATTTAGAATGATATCTTACTGTAAACAACAAGGATTTCTTGAGGTTGGATGATCACTTTACAAGATTGGAAGTGAGCTAGTAAACTTGGAAGTATTCTTGATTTTATGAAACTAGAACTTGTAGAATTTATGAAGAACACTTAGAACTTGAAGATAGAACTTGAGAGAGATCAATTAGATGAAGAAAATTGAAGAATGAAAGTGTTTGTAGGTGTTTTTGGTCGTTGGTATATGGATTAGATATAAAGGATATGTAATTTTGTTTACATGTAAATAAGTCATGAATGATTACTAATATTTTTGTAATTTTATGAGATATTTCATGCTAGTCGCCAAATGATGGTTCCCACATGTGTTAGGTGACTCACATGGGCTACTAAGAGCTGATCATTGGAGTGTATATACTAATAGTACATACATCTAAAAGCTGTGTATTGTACGAGTACGAATACGGGTGCATACGAGTAGAATTGTTGATGAAACTGAACGAGGATGTAATTGTAAGCATTTTTGTTAAGTATAAGTATTTTGATAAGTGTCTTGAAGTCTTTCAAAAGTGTATGAATACATATTAAAACACTACATGTATATACATTTTAACTGAGTCGTTAAGTCATCGTTAGTCGTTACATGTAAATGTTGTTTTGAAACCTTTAGGTTAACGATCTTGTTAAATGTTGTTAACCATTGTTTATTATATCTAAAGAGATGTTAAATTATTACATTATCATGATATTATGATATATTAATATATCTTAGTATGATATATATACAGTTAAATGTTGTTACAACGATAATCGTTACATATATGTCTCGTTTCGAAATTCTTAAGTTAGTAGTCTTGTTTTACATATGTAGTTCATTGTTAATATACATAATGACATGTTTACTTATCATTTATCATGATTAAACATAGTGTAACAATATCTTAATATGATTCATATGTAATTAGTAAGACGTTGTTATAAAGATAATCGTTATATATATCGTTTCAAGTTTCTTAATTCAATAAACACAATTTTATGTATATAACTCATTGTTAAAATACCTAATGAGATACTTACTTATCATAATATCATGTTAACTATATATATAATCATATATATGTCATCATATAGTTTTACAAGTTTTAACGTTCGTGAATCACCGGTCAACTTGGGTGGTCAATTTTCTATATGAAACCTATTTCAATTAATCAAGTCTTAACAAGTTTGATTGCTTAACATGTTGAAAACACTTAATCATGTAAATATCAATTTCATTTAATATATATAAACATGGAAAAGTTCGGGTCACTACAATCTTGGTTATATAGATGTGGGGGTGGGGCGTGGTGGTAGCTGGGTGGTTTTGGGTGGTGAGCAGTAGGAGGTATAAGGTTATGAGTGACGATAGAAGGTTTAGGGTTATGCATATTTTGGTTTATAGCAGGATGATTTTTATCTCTTGCTTTGTATACACGAAGTGTTGAATCTTGGATACGAATATTGGAAAGTGTAGATGCAAGGAAATGAGAATCATTCACACCTACGTAACGAACAAATCCAAAACTTTGGCCATATGAAAGTGTTCTTCTTGCTATGTAAACGTCTTGTACGTCACCATGACGCTTAAAAGTCCTCCACATCTCCGGCACCGGCCAGGTGGCCGAATAATTGAAGAAGAGGAAAGAAATGATACGCTCTTTGGACGATCTCAAATGCTGGTGACCGTAGATAAAACCGTTGTTCCTTCCCTGCTCCGTCGCCGCGCTCCGCCTGTAGCCATAACTTGCTCTCCTCACACTCTCTCACACACTCTTATTTTTATTTAGTGACAATTCTTTGTGTTAATTGTAATTGTAAATGTATAAATGTATTGTCTCGGATATGTTGCTCACATAATAGCTCATATCTTTGTATGTACTGTGAGAATTTTAGTATATTATTATAAGTGATGCCTTTGAAAAAAAAAAAAATTAAATAATAGAATAAATAAAATTAGTTTTAATATTAAGTACTTATTTCTTTAACTGGAAGCCAATATTATTGATGAAATGTAATACGTATAAAACACATATTGAAAGGATCTATAGACACCTAATATAAAAAGACAACTCATAGAATCCCACGTGCTGAACTCCAATTTATGAACAGACTGAAGAAAAAAAATTAATTTTGGTTTTTGACAAAAAAATTCCACGTGACACATACCGAGTTCAGTCTGCTGTCACGTAGGCAGAGTAACTTCAATTTGTGTCACGTGTCAGTCTGTGCCTACGTGGCAGCAGACTGAACTGCAAACTGAAGTAAGTCCATGTCACATGATTTTTTTTTTGTAAAACAATTTCTTCAGTCTGCTCAATCTATGGGGTTTCATGATTTCTCTCCCTATAGTGGTTTTCTATGAAATCTCATCCTATATAATATACTATATTTATATTTACTACTCGACATACATACATACATACAATATCCGTTTTTTTATGGCAATACATACAGACACGGAGACAGAAGATACATGTGGATGCTTTGCCACTTCTAACTTTTCAAATATGTCTATTATAGTGTATTATAAATTATAAATTAATGGCCACATTCCTTAATCAAAAATTATAACATCTCTAATTTTATATTAATATTTTTCGAGAAATATTACATTTTTTCGTAAATCATGATTTGGTCACTGAATACATATGATATCCGTCTATTCTTATTTTTATTTCAGTGGGTGGTAAGGTGTCATTTTTCTGAAATCGTCTATTCAAAAGTAGGATGTGGGGTTGGATATATTCATATTCATAAATATATAAATATTAAATATTAAATATATAAATAAAATCAAATCATAACACCTTCAATATTTTTGGGGTTCTAAAATAATATAAATGCAATGAGAACTAGACTTTTCATAAATATAAGTCGAGTAACAAATTTTCCTTCATCAAGTCCTCTTATTCGCTTCGTACAAGCGAATGGGCATCCAAAGGAAAAAGAACATACGTATTTTACACGAGTCAAAAAGAACTAAGTTTGGTAACATCATTATTTTTAAATGTGTGATGTTTTGTAAACTATTTTATTTTAACTATACACCACTAAATGCGTTTTAAAATTTTTATAATGTACAATAATCTAAAATACGTGCCACCTCTTTATTAAAATATATTAAAAACTAAAATTGTGTGTTACCTACTTATACATTAGATTTTTTTAACGCAATGTGTCAAATATGTCACAAATATTGTTTCAAGTATCACCGTCCTTTTCTAGCTAGTACGGTTATTGAGCATACGAGGTCGATGGAAAGCCGCATATTGTTGTGGTAAACATTTCACATTTTTATACTCCGTAACTTATAATTACAATAAACATATAAAAATGGGTGTTTGGGATTGCGATTAGAAAGTGAATTTTTAATTATCACGTTTATAAGTTGTAAAAAATTAGATAATAGTGTTTTGGTAAAGGGGTGTTTGGGATTGCGATTAGAAAGTGATTTTTTAATTATCACGTTTATAAGTTGTAAAAAAATAGATAATAGTGTTTGGTAAATAAAAATCAATAAGCAATTAACTGTGATGTAAAGGGTTGTAAACGTGGTTTTCAAGAAGTTAGACCATACTGTTGCAAAACGCATTTTTCACTTTCAAACATTTTATCAACCTTTTTCCTATATACCCTTGTAGAAACCTCATACCCCATTTTAAAAATTGACATTTCGGAACAAATAATTTACAAGTCCACCCGACTGCCATGTTTGTCATCTATTTACTCCGTAATTCTTTTGTTTACTTTTTTGTTACTTAGCACTTTGTTACCTCTTGAGTAGATATATAGTCAATGATCTACTTCATATTTATTACTACGTATAATTTTTGTACTTCATAAATATAACTATTCAGTAAATCATGTACTAACAAACAGATTGTATTATAAGGTGTTACTTATACTTCGTATGTCAAATTTAAGTACAGAGTGTTAGTGTGTAGAAAAGTGCGTAGTATTATTTCTGAATGATTATAATTGTGGGTTACATACATATAAATAGGATTGAGCAAAAACTAAACTCTAGTGGACTAGATAAGCTATCGGGCCCTTATAGAACACGAGCTAAATAATCCAATATATAAATGCATAAACAATATCCATCTAACATCCCCCCGCAGTTGTAGCGGGAGCTGGGCGAACGCTTAAACTGGATCGAAACTCATCAAAAAGTGCAGTAGGCAGGCCTTTGGTAAAGATGTCTGCAAACTGGTACCGAGAAGGAACATGAAGGACCCGAACATGACCCTTTAGGACAAGTTCAGAGACAAAATGGATGTCAATCTCAATGTGTTTGGTACGCTGATGTTACACCGGGTTGCCAGACATGTAAACAGCACTAACGTTGTCACAATAGACAAGAGTAGCAGATGAAAGCGGACAATGGAGCTCGCGTAGAAGATTACGAATCCAGCATGTCTCTACAACGGCGTTGGTGACACCACGGTATTCAGCTTCGGCACTGGAGCGTGACGGAGTCTGTTGCCGTTTAGAGGACCAAGATAGAAGATTATTACCCAAAAATACACAGTATCCAGATGTAGAGCGGCGAGTAGAGGGACAACCAGCCCAATCAGCATCAGAATAAGCAACCAATGAGCAAGTGCTAGATGAAAACAACTGTAGACCAAGATCCAGAGTGCCCTGGATATAGCGAATGATCCTTCGGAGAGCAGCCATATGAGGCTCTCGAGGATCATGCATAAACAAGCAGATCTGTTGGACAGCATAAGAGATGTCGGGCCTGGTAAAAGTGAGATACTGGAGAGCACCAGCAAGGTTGCGATATAAAGTGGGATCCTTAACTGGGGGACCAGCAATGGTCAGTTTGGTGCCAATATCGATCGGTGTGCGACTAGAATTACAACCAACCATGTCTGCACGTTCAATGATTTCATATGTGTACTTCTTCTGAGAGAGAAACATACCAGCAGGAGTACGAGTAACAGAAATGCCAAGAAAATAATTTAACGGGCCAAGATCATTCATGGAAAACACCTGATGTAAAGAGGTGATAATCCGATGAAGAAATACTGTAGACGAGGCAGTCAAGATGATGTCGTCCACATATAGTAACAAATAGGCTGTGTCCGCGCCGTGCTTGTAGATGAACAAAGAGGTGTCACATCTACCGTGCTGGAATCCAACACGCTGAGCATACCCGGCAAATCGCTGAAACCAAGCTCGAGGAGCTTGTTTCAATCCGTATAAAGATTTCTGCAAAAGGCAGACATGATCGGGACGACTAGGGTCGCGGAAACCAGGGGGCTGATGCACGTAGATGGTCACAGAGAGAGTACCGTGAAGAAATGCATTCTTGACATCAAGCTGATGAATGGGCCAGTGTCGAGATGCAGCAAGACTGAGTACAGTCCTAATAGTGGCCGATTTTACAATCGGGCTGAAAGTCTCATCACAATCAATACCAATCTGCTGGCTTCGACCATTAGCGACAAGTCGAGCCTTATACCTGCTCAATGTACCGTCTCCATTAAACTTGTGCTTAAACAACCACATGGAGCGAACTATGTTCGTGTCCGTGGGGTGTGACAACCCGGAAATTTCCGACCAAATTTAAACTTTAATCTTTATATATTCCCGACACGATAAACAAAGTTTGTAAGTTGAATCTCAAGAATTTTAAACGGTATTCATACATTCATTTAACCTCGACCAAATTACGACGATTCACGAACTATTATTTAATTGGATATGAATATGTATAGATATATGTATATATAACAGTTTGAGAATGTTAACAAAATATTAAACGTATAATACTTTATATGAACGTATTTATTTCAATATGATTAGCGATGGAATTAGAAGATAATATCAAATGATTGATTTATCAGATACATTGAATTATGATTATGAGTCCCTATTGAGAGGTCCACTTTGATTTAGAAAACCTTTCCTTTTTAACGGTATTCGGAATTGTCGGTAAAAGTGATTTACAAAAGTGTTATTTACAAGAGTTAGTCAAAAGTTAGAAATCATTTCCGTTTAAATTTCAAAAATATACTTTACTTGATTAACTCGTGTCCCTCGATAAAGCAACTCTTTAGTTTTCATATTAAAAACATTATTTGGTAAAATAACTACTATTATTTAAAAATGAGTTAAAACGAACTTTGAAATCTATTTGGTTTTGAAAAGCTAAATATTATATCATTAGTTAAAATATTTCCAAAATATTTATTAGGTACAAATTTACAATTTTAAATAAAAAATATATATATATATATTTTAACTTAGTCATAAAACGTCCCAATTTAGAATAATATAGCTTGGTAAACAACGAGTCACTAATTTATAAAAGCAAATGACCACAACGCTCAAATTTTATAAGATACATTTTTATAAGGTAATTTATTGATGAATAAATCAAATTATTATTAAAGGTACACGTCGCGTAACGTAAAAGGCTAGTTTTCTAAACGTACGAAAGTGCGCTCGAAAAACCGAAAGTGGTACATGAGTCGAATAACAACGTACGAATCATTTTTGTAAAAATTATATTTTTACCATGACCGTAAATATAATATAATATATAATTAATTATAAATATTAAATAATATATTTATATATAATATTACTTAAGTGAAGTGTCGGCAAAATTATGGAAGTTCGAATGTGACATGCATAGTTCAATCATGCGAACGCATGATATACTCTCTACACCTTCATGCGATCGTATGGAGGGGGATAGGTGGGCAACAATCGTGTATAAATCGAGTTCGAGCTGTTTGTTATTCATTCTTAACTCTCTATCTCAACATAGGTACTCCGTAATATTTAATTTATATTATTATTATTATTATTTTTATTATTATTATTATTATTGTTGTTGTTGTTGTTATTATTATTATTATTATTATTATTAATTATATTATTAGGAGTATTAGTATTATTATTATTAGTATTGTACATAAAATATTACGACAAGGGGTACGCGCGAGCTATTGCAACATGGGTTTTATGAGTAGGATAGGGCTAAGGAAATTATGGGTTATAGCTATGGAGGTGATAGGTATGGTTCATGGGTATGCTCGGGAGGTCAATTTAGTGTTTATCATCTCCGTTACGTCTACGTACCTTTCCTGCAATATTGAATCTCAATATTGATACGTGAGTACTTGTAAATTAATTTTTACATATTAAAAGTGTATCCCTGACTAGTGCTCGAGTATATAGGATTATGCATGCTTGTATTTTTGATATTGCCATTAGATAGATTATGTTGAATCCTGAGCTAGTTACATATGCAGTCGAAATAAGGTATAAGATATGCATGTCGTTGGAAAGCTAGCGAAAAATTAAGAACTTTTCATTTAGATATCGAATGGTTTCGATGAACGGATTAGAAGTTATAGTCAATTGAATTTTTGTATTATTATTAAAAATGATTATTATTATCGTCGTTAATATCATCGTTCTAGTTTTTATTTTATTATTATTATTATTATTATTATTATTATTATTATTATTATTATTATTATTATTATCATCATCATCATTATCTACAAAAATTCTTATTAATAAAAATTGTTATTTTTATTATTATTAGTATCGTTATCATCGTTAAAGTTATAATTAGTATTATCATTAATATTATCATAATATTTATTATCATTAGTACTATTATAATTAAAAACTAATATAAGTAACATCTAAATTTTTGATTACTATTATTATAATTAATATGAACGCGATATAACAGACGATTAAAGACTATTAAACAAATCGATTAGAAAATAATGAGTATGAATAACATGATGAAATTAAAATATTGAAAGGTATTGATTTAGATAAAAATATCGTTTTCATAATTTTTGTTATTAAAACTATCATTTTTACAAAAATTACTATTTTTAATAGGAATATCATTGTTAATATAAAATTTCATTATTATTATTATTAAGAATTATTATCATAATATTATTTTTAGTAAATATAAATATTGTTATTAATAGAATAATAATGATTATTATTACAAAATAATACAATTTCTTTTTACGTACTATTGTTATTATCGATATTATTTTATCAAATAAATATACGATACAAAAATATTTTACTACGTAATATAATTACATTAATAAAACCTATCATATTATTTTTATGATGTTAAATGAACTTTATAAATTTTATTACTTAAGATATATAAAAGTATATTTTTATATAAAATATTATTTATTAATAAATGAATTATATTAGTTACTCTAATAGATCTTTTAAAAATATAAAACGACGATATTTAAACTATATAATAATCATGTATAAATTTTGGAAATCATTTTGAGTCAAATTGACTTTTGTTGACTTTTGCATATTAGTCTCGAGCATTAGGATTGTGGTACACTATGACTTGACCTAATTTGTTAAGACAAATATTGACCAACATATAAATTTATATACTTAATTTAGGTTCGTGAATCCGAGGCCAACCTTGCATTTGTTCAATGATGTCATATGTATTTTTACTACGAAATACAGTATTGTGAGTTTCATTTGCTCCCTTTTTAAATGCTTTTGCAATATATATTTTAGGGACTGAGAATACATGCGCTGCTTTTATAAATGTTTTACGAAATAGACACAAGTAATCGAAACTACATTCTATGGTTGGATTATCGAATCGAATATCACCCCTTTTAGCTTGGTAACCTAAGAATTAGGGAACAGACACCCTAATTGACGCGAATCCTAAAGGTAGATCTACGGGCACTAACTCCCCCCATACTGGAAAGTGGTATGCTTTAGTACTTCGAGTTTATATTATACAGATGGATTTCTATTTTGAGAATATTCTATATGCATGATGTTAATATCGGTTACCAGATGTTCAATCCATATGAGTGATTTTTAAACACTTGCGAGTGTATGATTATTGAATAAAGGAAATCTTGTGGTCTATTAAAATTATGGAATTGATGGATTATGATAAACTAATGAACTCACCAACCTTTCGGTTGACACTTTAAAGCATGTTTATTCTCAGGTATTAAAGAAATCTTCCGCTGTGCAATTAGCTCATTTTATGGATATTACTTGAAGTCATTCTTGGCATATTTCGAAGAACATTGCATTCGAGTCATTGGGTTCATCAAAGATTATTATTAAGTCAATTTATCATTGGATAATGGATATTATGAAATGGTAGGCATGCTTGTCAATTGTCGATGTAAAGAAATTTTTCTTTTAAAAACGAATGCAATGTTTGTAAAATGTATCATATAGAGGTCAAATACCTCGCGATGTAATCATATGTTATTGTATTTGTTCTTATGGATTAGGACGGGTATTTACATGTGGTATCAGAGCGGTTGTCTTAGCGAACCAGGTCTGCATTAGTGTGTCTAACTGATAAGTCGTTAGGATGCATTAGTGAGTCTGGACTTCGACCGTGTCTGCATATCAAAAGTTTTGCTTATCATTTGTGTCGAAAATCATCTATTTATCATCCTTATGAAATTACCTGCTCATCATTCTTAGTCTAGACACGTCTTACTGCATTGATTGCATGAATTGTTTATAGACAAAATTCATATCTTAGCGTATCTGCTAAATCATATCTTATCGTATCTGTTACTGTAAACTTTGCCTGACATATCCCGTAAATTCCTCCGTAATCTACGAAATCTTTTGCGCTATATATATAGATATTCTATGTGATTAGAATACCACCCGACTTGAAAGGACCCGTTCATATACATTATAAACGATTCACAATAGTTGATTACATTGCGAGGTATTTGACCTCTATATGATACATTTTACAAACATTGCATTCATTTTTAAAAGACAAACTTTCTTTACATCAAAAATTGACAGGCATGCATACCATTTCATAATATCCACTATCCAACTATAAATTGATTTAATAATAATCTTTGATGAACTCAATGACTCGAATGCAACGTTCTTCGATATATACTATGAAAGACTCCAAGTAATATCTTTAAAATGAGCAAATGCACAGCGGAAGATTTCTTTAACACCTGAGAATAAACATGCTTTAAAGTGTCAACCAAAAGGTTGGTGAGTTCATTAGTTTATCATAATTATTTATTTCCATCATTTTAATAGACCACAAGAATTTCATTTCCAGTTCTCATAAATATACGTCCCATGCATAGAGACAAAAATAATCATTCATATGGTGAACACCTGGTAACCGACATTAACTAGATACATATAAGAATATCCCCTATCATTCCGGGATCCTCCTTCGGACAAGATATAAATTTCGAAGTACTAAAGCATCCGGTACTTTGGATGGGGTTTGTTACTCCCAATAGATCTATCTTTAGGATTCGCGTCAATTAGGGTGTCTGTTCCCTAATTCTTAGATTACCAGACTTTAATAAAAAGGGGCATATTCGATTTCGATAATTCAACCATAGAATGTAGTTTCAATTACTTGTGTCTATTTCGTCAAACATTTATAAAAGCGCATGTATTCTCAGTCCCAAAAATATAAAGGGTAAAAAGACAAATGAAACTCACCATACTGTATTTCGTAGTAAAAATACATATAACGTCATTGAACAAGTGCAAGGTTGGCCTCGGATTCACGAACCTAAATTAATTATATATTTATGTGTTGGTCAATATTTGTCTAACAAATTAGGTCAAGTCATAGTGTACCACAATCCTAATGCTCGAGACTAATATGCAAAAGTCAACAAAAGTAAATTTGACTCAAAATAATTTCCAAAAATCTATACATAATTAATATATATTTAAATATCGTCGTTTTATATTTTTAAATATTTTTAAAAGATTTATTAGAGTAAATAATATAATTTATTTATTAATAAATAAAATTTTATATTAAATTTATATAATAAAATATACTTTTATATATATTAAGTAATAAAATTTATAGGGTTCATTTAATATCATAAAGATAATATGATAGGTATTATTAAAGTAAGTTATTACACGTAGTAAAATATGTTTGTATCACATATTTATTTGATAAAATAATATCTATAATGATAGTAAGTAAAAGTTGTATTATTTTGTAATAATAATTATTATTATAAAAATATCAATATTTATAATTACTAAGATGACATTATGATAAAACGATAATTCTAATTACGATAACTTTAATATTTACGATAATTTTTAATATTATCTTTAAAATAATAATTCTATTTAAAATAATAATAATAATGATATTTTATAGTAACAATGACATTTCTATTAAAATGATAATTTTTGTTAAAATGATAGTTTTAATACTAACGATACTTTTAATAATAATAGTAATGATAAAAATAATAAGAACGATAATTTTATCTAAATCAATATCTTATAATATTTTAATTTCATCATGATACTCTTACTCATTATTTCCTAATCGTTTCGTTTAATAGCTTTTAATCGTCTTTTATATCGTGTTCATAATAATGATAATAATAGTAATCAAAATAATTAGGTGTTACAAATATTTGTTTTAATTACACTAATATTAATAATGATAGTTACTATAACATTATTAACGATAATACTAATAATTATCTTAATGATAATATAGTAATAATAATAATAACAATAACAATAACCATTTTTAAATAATGATATATATATTAATAATGATAATAATAATAATAATACTAATAATAATAATAATAATAATAATTGGATAAAAATAATAATACTAATTATAACTTTAACGATAATAACGATAGTAATAATAAAAAAAAATAACAATTTTTAATGATAAATCACTTTTATTGATAAAGATAATAATAAGATAAAACTAGAACGACGATAAAAACGACGATAATAATAATCATTTTTAATAAAAATATCGAAAATTCAATTGATTATAACTTCTAATTCGTTCATCGAAACTATTCGATATCTAAAGGAAAAGTTCTTAATTTTTCGCTAGCTTTCCAAGGACATGCATATCTTATACCTTATCTCAACCGCAAGCGTAACTAATTCAAGATTCAACCTAACTTGTCTAAGGGCAATATCAAAAGTACAAGCATGCATAATCCTAAATACTCGAGCACTAGTCAGGGATACACTATTAGTATGTAAAAGTTAAATTATGAGTACTCACGTATCAATATCGAGATTCAATATTGCAGGAAAGGTACGTAGACGCAACGGAAATGATAAACACTATATTGATCTCATGAGCATACCCATGAACCATACTCAATCACCTCCATAGCTATAACCCATAATTTCCTTAATCCTATCCCACTCGAAAAACAATTTCGAAATCACTCGGACAGCACTTCGTCGTAATATTTTATGTATACTAATAATATCTTGAAATAATACGGAGTAAATATATATATGTAAATCGATTGAGAGAGTTTCTAGAACGACGATAAAAACGATGATAATAATAATCATTTTTAATAAAAATATCGAAAATTCAATTGATTGTAACTTCTAATCCGTTCATCGAAACTATTCGATATCTAAAGGAAAAGTTCTTAATGTTTCGCTAGCTTTCCAAGGACATGCATATCTTATACCTTATCTCAACCGCAAGCGTAACTAATTCAAGATTCAACCTAACCTGTCTAAGGGCAATATCAAAAGTAAAAGCATGCATAATCCTAAATACTCGAGCACTAGTCAGGGATACACTATTAGTATGTAAAAGTTAAATTATGAGTACTCACGTATCAATATTGAGATTCAATATTGCAGGAAAGGTACGTAGACGCAACGGGAAATGATAAACACTATATTGATCTCATGAGCATACCCATGAACCATACTCAATCAGCTCCATAGCTATAACCCATAATTTCCTTAATCCTATCCCACTCGAAAAACAATTTCGAAATCACTCGGACAGCACTCCGTCGTAATATTTTCTGTATACTAATAATATCTTGAAATAATACGGAGTAAATATATATATGTAAATCGATTGAGAGAGTTTAGAGAAAAATATTTTCAAGTTTCTATGAAATAATGAAACCTATTGAATTCTATTTATAATAGATTTTTGAATTATTAAAGTGAATTATTAAAGTATGAATTATTAAAGTGAATTATTAAAGTATGAATTATTAAAGTGAATTATTAAAGTATGAATTATTAAAGTGAATTATTAAAGTATGAATTATTAAAGTTAATTATTAAAGTATGAATTATTAAAGTAAATTATTAAAGTTAAAGTAAAGTAAAAATAAAGTAAAGGTAAAGTTTAAGTATAGTAAAAGTATAAAACTATGTACGTATAATACGCGTATAAATATATATAATATTAATTTAAATCGTTATATATATTTAATAAAATAAAATATAAATATCGTTATCTTTATCATACTAGTTAAGTAATGAGTTGTCAAAAGTGGTTGTAGATATTTATAAAAGTTATATACGTTTTAATAATAAAGTTCTTTTTAAACTGAAAACGTTTTTGTACGTTTGAAACTAAATAGATCAATCGAATCTTTATGAGATTCAATCTTCTACTATCCTCTGTCTAGTTCTCAATGATTGACAATTTGTTCTTATTTATAAATCACTTTACCATTTTTCGAATATTGTTAAAATGGAAAGATTTCTCAAATCAACGTGGGCATTTCAACAGAGACTTGTAATCATAATTTAATATATCTGATAATTCAATCATTTGATCTTATCTTCTAATTCCATTGATAAACATTTTGAAATAGATACAATCATATAAAGTATTTAATCTAATATTTTGTTTATGTTTCAAGTTATAATATATATACACATATACATATATAATCATATTCGTTTAATGGTTCGTGAATCGTTGGAACTTGGTCGAGGTTGAATGAATGTATGAACATAGTTTAAAATTCTTGAAATTTAACTTAACAAATATTGTTTATCGTGTCGGAAACATATAAAGATTAAAGTTTAAATTTGGTTGAAATTTCCGGGTTGTCACAGTACCTACCCGTTAAAGAAATTTCGTCCCGAAATTTGAGTGGAAAGGTCGTGAATGATAATAAGTATGTTTTCATGATGCATACGGGCTGAAAATTAGAGTTTTATCATCAGCGAATAATTTGGATAAACAATCCATTTATATGAAGAGTACGAATGAAGCTAACATAGAAGAGTGAAATGAGTAAGTGTAGATTCATCTTATCATTTGATGTAGATATGATTGATTCCCAGATTTCAAGGGATTTGAAGAAAATCTTCTTAATAAGATTTGACTCTCCGGTAATCAAGGGAATTAGGATCCGCTTTAAATGCGATCGTCCATTTTAATTGTTCTGTCGGAGATTTTCTTATAAATTTACCTCCTTCGTTTCCTTACAACTCACACCTTCTGTTGATGCATTTTATGCAAGTCCCTAGACATCTACCCACGTCCATTGCAGGTACAACAGTTTACAGGCCACCATGATTGCTCGTTATTATCCTATCCGTGTTTGTATGTGGTTACAGGAACTGCAGGAACGAAATTTAGATGTTTGACTATGTTAGACTTAGTCAGACGTACGAGTGAAGCCTCACTAGTACAGCTGACAGGCTCATACGCACGGTTGATGCTGAGCTAAGTCACAATTACAACCTAAATGAGAAGACACTAGTGAGTGATCACCCGTACGGCTGATGAAGCCAACTCGTACGTGTGATGAATGAATCGTATGGGTGAGTCAACAGCAGGGGTATATAAAGTCTTATGTTCTTCATTTTAGGTTAAGCCTCTCATTTGTTACACACACTCAGATCTAGTGAGCTCCTCCGATTCTCTCTCAGTCCAAATCACCCAGGTGGTGAATAATAGCTCTAGGTGTTGATCTAATCACACTTGATTTAGTTGTGGTTTGACTAAATTAATAAAAAAAAAAAACTTAACCTATTCACTAGAGGGTTTGATTCACTTATTCCGCCATTGTGTGAGTTAAATCTGTTGATTTCTAAGTTCCTAGTCATGTTTCATCACCTTCTATTCTTTCCCCCTCAACTCATATTTTAAAGTATTCATCAATATGCTCCATCCAGTTTTGATTCTCGATATACTTCTAACTTTCATATCGGTCATTCTTCTTTTTCATCTACCGCCGGAAGAATCTATTTACTTCTACTATACTCTTGGGTTTATAGTGTTTCTAGTTCTCCCGTGTCTTTATATTGCTATATGCATCGATATATATGGTTTATAATTTCTGGTTTGTCGTTGGGCTTTATATGTTCCCTTATATTTCAAAGTCTCTGCTTCTGTCTTCTATAATTATTATCATTCACAATTAATTCTCTCTTTTATTTGCTGCAATTTATACCCCAATTTCTATTTCGGAGTTTTGTCCTTTCGTTTCTTCTTCTTGCGATTAAGCACTGCTTGTAATGGTCCAGAATTCACAGATATGAATTTCAGAATGAACATTGTTAATGTTCTAGGAAGGAAATTGTGATGGCACGATCTTGACTTGTCAAATTACTAGAATACCTTGGAAAAGGCCGAATCATCAAGAAATATTTTCTTGATATTTTAGAGGTTAAATAGAATACAAGAGTCGTATAACATGGCACATGATGATGTTATGATCTATGAATCATCACGTTCCATTTAGAAACTCAGCATGACTTACTGTAATATAATCACATTGATCAAGTGTCATTATATTATACTAATTCATGCTTCAGTTCCCAACACTACTTCAAAATATTCCTATTTTAAACTTGAATGTTTCAGAATTTAGAAACTAAAATAGTTTCTTTTATGATGTAATACAGATAGCCCGAAGAGGTAAATGATTTCAAATAAGAAAAATTAAGAAAATATCTTCAGAAATATGGAGGATATTTATAATGAAAGATATGATGATATTTTAGAATTTCTAATATTAGATGATGATGAAGAATATTGTCCGCAGGGGTTTAGAGTCAGGAGAAAGGTATTCGTTAATGACTTCAGCAGGTACTGAATCATTTGGATCCATTGAAGTCAGGTCCAGTCTTTGTAATTTGTCCACAGCCTCCTTCCTACTTTGCTCAATCCGTTTTCCAGTTCCAAAACTTCTCTTTTTCTGTGCTTTGCCAGCACACTTCATCATTATCATCCAGCTTTTACCGTTTAAAGTCGTTTATAGTTTTTGCTACTTCATCAGCATTTTTTCCATTTTCGGAGAACCAATTCGTAGTTCGGAGTGTTTTTCAGAAACTTCACATTCAAATTAAGTCCAGAAGATAGACGTTATGTATACATATATAACTGTTGGCGTAGACATGCTGCGAGATTTCAAAATACTGATTGCTAATTCCCAATGATTCGTATGGCAATTCTCATTACAAGATGCGAATGAGTAAATGATGGGGTTTCAATGAATAATTATAATGACTTTTTGGAGAGGCTAAAGTCAAAGGGTAATGAAGTTGTTGGTACATCTGCTAATAATGTGGTGGAATGTAAAAGGTTCCCTGGTAACGATGGTGTATATTTCAAGGTTATAATAAGGTTAGTCTGACTGAAAAGTCGAAGTTGACTTGCTGGAGCTGTGACAAAACTGGCTACTTTGAATAGGAGTCGCAAAGTTATTTTTGCTAATAAATGCCAAAGAATCTGACGCGAATACGTTGTTTAAACTTTTACTTTGGTTTCAAGAGTTTTTCGGGTACATAACTGTGGGTAACATGTGGTTGGATCATCATCTCGATTGCTCATCATTCGAAGTGTCTTCAGAAATTTTCGAAGGGTTTGAACAAAAATTGTAATCGTTAACATACATTTGATGTTCTAACACCGTTTTGAAGTCAAAATATAGCTTGTGAAAGATGTAAGGATCTAAGAGTGATGATTTTGGTCATATCTCAAGTTGAATTTTGAGATTTTAAAATCAGAATATGTAATTAAATTTTGAATGAATATGGTTGTTTTGATTTATATAAAAGAATGTATATTGTTGTGAAAGTAAGGAGTATAATGGAAGATTCGCTGAATCAAATTCGAAGAATGTAACATATTAATTGTGAATTTATATATCTCTCGGGTATTACCTACCCGTTAAAAAAAAATTTCACAATTAATATTTTGTACACAAGAATTTTATTATAGTATTTATGAAAATATATATATGTATATTTTCTTCAGATGTAACATAGATTTAATGAGTTAATGTTAAATTAAACTCATTTGATTTACGATTGAAACTAGAATTGAATAATCCCTAAAGGCTTTAAAAAGTACATAACTTTTACGCAGTATTTCTTTAATGACATTGAAATTATGAATCAATACTTCGTTATTTGTTGATGTATGATGTTCGGTTCGTGGAATTCTTGTGAATTTCGCAAAGTACGAATGATGTTATCTGAAAAGTTTCGGGTACATCGATGATGAAAGTGTAAAATCAAATATATACTTGATTTATTATGAATTGGAATTTGTTGAATTGCGACAGAGATTGTAGTTAACGCTGGTTAAGTTGCGGCCGAATGACGTACATTATTGCATATTTGTAATATGAATTAACCGAGTAATTAAGATTCACACACAATAGCTTAGCACGGAAAGATTTATTTCAAAATATATATATATAATATACATATAATTTCTTCAGAGGGAATGAGTTAATTCTTCATAACTCGTTGATACAATATACACGTTATTGATTCGTAATGATGTCCACAGTGATTCTTGAACTGACGGAGTTTATGATGTTATCGGTGTGGTTGATTCGGATGTTGACTGTACTGACGATGCTGGTAACGCTGACGGTACTGTTGATGCTGTTGGTAAAGCAAGTTTAGCTTGTTAATCACACACCATTTTTGTCAGGGTTTCTACTCTTCCTTCTATCATTTTGGTTCGCTTAACTGATTTATGGTTAGGGCTAGATTAGATAATCTCTAAGACTTTAGAGATTACATAATAACCGCGGAATGTTTCTCCAATGAAGTTATGAATTAATACTTCGTCAGTTATTGTTGTTGGTACTCCTTGGTATCTATGGTGCGTATGACGTTGATGATCGTGGGACAGATTGTGAAGTTGAGGTTTACGACGCGGTTGTGGTTGGAGGTGGTAATGGTACTGTTGGCGTTGATGATGGTGGTACTGGTTATGCTGCTGATGCTGCTGCTGGTGTTTGTAATCTCTGCACCATATTCTCCAAAGCCACTACCCGAGCGCGAAGCTCGTTGACTTCTTCTATTACACCAGGGTTATTGTCGGTTCGGACGAGCGGATAAATAAAATCTAAAATTAGATGTAATATATAATCGTGATGAGATACTCTGGAAATGAGCGAGAACATGGTGTTTCGGACAGGTTCGCCGGTAAGTGCTTCAGGTTCTTCGTCAAGAGGGCAATGTGGTGAATGGAAGAGATCACCTTCTTCTTGTCTCCAATGATTAAGGAGGCTACGAACCCATCCCCAATTCATCCAGAATAGGTGATGACTGATTGGTTGATCTATTCCGGTCACACTACTTTCGGAGCTTGAATGGGATTCCATTTCGGAATCTGAGTGACTTGAACTGATGACGAATTCCATTTCGTACGATTGGATAAAGGATTTTTTTTTTCCGATATGAAATTATTTTGGCTAACGGATGGTATTCTAATTACATAGAATATATATATATATATATAGATATAGATCAAAAGATTTCGTAGATTACGGAGGACTTTGCGGGATATGTCAGGCAAAGTTTAAAGTAACAGATACGATAAGATATGATTTAGCAGATATGCTAAGATATGAATTTTTGTCTATACACTATTCATGCAATCAACGCAGTAAGACGTGTCTTAGACTAAAAATGATAAGCAGGTAATTTTCTGAGGATGATAAGTAGTTAATTTTTGACACAAAATGATAAGCAAAACTTTTGACATGCAGACACGGTCGAAGTCCAGACTCACTAATGCATCCTATCGACTTATCAGTTAGACACACTAATGTAGACCTGGTTCGCTAAGACCACCGCTCTGATACCAACTGAAAGGACCCGTTCATATACATTATAAACGATTCACAATAGTTGATTACATTGCGAGGTATTTGACCTCTATATGATACATTTTACAAACATTGCATTCATTTTTAAAAGACAAACTTTCTTTACATCGAAAATTGACAGGCATGCATACCATTTCATAATATCCACTATCCAACTATAAATTGATTTAATAATAATCTTTGATGAACTCAATGACTCGAATGCAACGTTCTTCGAAATATACTATGAAAGACTCCAAGTAATATCTTTAAAATGAGCAAATGCACAGCGGAAGATTTCTTTAACACCTGAGAATAAACATGCTTTAAAGTGTCAACCAAAAGGTTGGTGAGTTCATTAGTTTATCATAATTATTTATTTCCATCATTTTAATAGACCACAAGAATTTCATTTCCAGTTCTCATAAATATACGTCCCATGCATAGAGACAAAAATAATCATTCATATGGTGAACACCTGGTAACCGAGATTAACTAGATACATATAAGAATATCCCCTATCATTCCGGGATCCTCCTTCGGACATGATATAAATTTCGAAGTACTAAAGCATCCGGTACTTTGGATGGGGTTTGTTAGGCCCAATAGATCTATCTTTAGGATTCGCGTCAATTAGGGTGTCTGTTCCCTAATTCTTAGATTACCAGACTTTAATAAAAAGGGGCATATTCGATTTCGATAATTCAACCATAGAATGTAGTTTCAATTACTTGTGTCTATTTAGTCAAACATTTATAAAAGCGCATGTATTCTCAGTCCCAAAAATATAAAGGGTAAAAAGACAAATGAAACTCACCATACTGTATTTCGTAGTAAAAATACATATAACGTCATTGAACAAGTGCAAGGTTGGCCTCGGATTCACGAACCTAAATTAATTATATATTTATGTGTTGGTCAATATTTGTCTAACAAATTAGGTCAAGTCATAATGTACCACAATCCTAATGCTCGAGACTAATATGCAAAAGTCAACAAAAGTAAATTTGACTCAAAGTAATTTCCAAAAATCTATACATGATTAATATATAGTTTAAATATCGTCGTTTTATATTTTTAAATATTTTTAAAAGATTTATTAGAGTAAATAATATAATTTATTTATTAATAAATAAAATTTTATATTAAATTTATATAATAAAATATACTTTTATATATATTAAGTAATAAAATTTATAGGGTTCATTTAATATCATAAAGATAATATGATAGGTATTATTAAAGTAAGTTATTACACGTAGTAAAATATGTTTGTATCACATATTTATTTGATAAAATAATATCTATAATGATAGTAAGTAAAAGTTGTATTATTTTGTAATAATAATAATTATTATTAAAATATCAATATTTATAATTACTAAGATGACATTATGATAAAACGATAATTCTAATTATGATAACTTTAATATTTACGATAATTTTTAATATTATCTTTAAAATAATAATTCTATTTAAAATAATAATAATAATGATATTTTATAGTAGCAATGACATTTCTATTAAAATGATAATTTTTGTTAAAATGATAGTTTTAATACTAACGATACTTTTAATAATAATAGTAATGATAAAAATAATAAGAACGATAATTTTATCTAAATCAATATCTTATAATATTTTAATTTTATCATGATACTCTTACTCATTATTTCCTAATCGTTTCGTTTAATAGCTTTTAATCGTCTTTTATATCGTGTTCATAATAATGATAATAATAGTAATCAAAATAATTAGGTGTTACAAATATTTGTTTTAATTACACTAATATTAATAATGATAGTTACTATAACATTATTAACGATAATACTAATAATTATCTTAATGATAATATAGTAATAATAATAATAACAATAACAATAACCATTTTTAAATAATGATATATATATTAATAATGATAATAATAATAATAATAATACTAATACTAATAATAATAATTATAATAATAATAATAATAATAATAATTGGATAATAATAATAATAATACTAATTATAACTTTAACGATAATAACGATAGTAATAATAAAAAAAATAACAATTTTTAATGATAAATCACTTTTATTGATAAAGATAATAATAATGATAATAATAAGATAAAACTAGAACGATGATAAAAACGACGATAATAATAATCATTTTTAATAAAAATATCGAAAATTCAATTGATTATAACTTCTAATCCGTTCATCGAAACTATTCGATATCTAAAGGAAAAGTTCTTAATGTTTCGCTAGCTTTCCAAGGACATGCATATCTTATACCTTATCTCAACCGCAAGCGTAACTAATTCAAGATTCAACTTAACCTGTCTAAGGGCAATATCAAAAGTACAAGCATGCATAATCCTAAATACTCGAGCACTAGTCAGGGATACACTATTAGTATGTAAAAGTTAAATTATGAGTACTCACGTATCAATATTGAGATTCAATATTGCAGGAAAGGTACGTAGACGCAACAGAAATGATAAACACTATATTGATCTCATGAGCATACCCATGAACCATACTCAATCAGCTCCATAGCTATAACCCCTAATTTCCTTAATCCTATCCCACTCGAAAAACAATTTCGAAATCACTCGGACAGCACTCCGTCGTAATATTTTCTGTATACTAATAATATCTTGAAATAATACGGAGTAAATATATATATGTAAATCGATTGAGAGAGTTTAGAGAAAAATATTTTCAAGTTTCTATGAAATAATGAAACCTATTGAATTCTATTTATAATAGATTTTTGAATTATTAAAGTGAATTATTAAAGTATAAATTATTAAAGTGAATTATTAAAGTATGAATTATTAAAGTGAATTATTAAAGTATGAATTATTAAAGTGAATTATTAAAGTATGAATTATTAAAGTTAATTATTAAAGTATGAATTATTAAAGTAAATTATTAAAGTTAAAGTAAAGTAAAAATAAAGTAAAGGTAAAGTTTAAGTATAGTAAAAGTATAAAACTATGTACGTATAATACGCGTATAAATATATATAATATTAATTTAAATTGTTATATATATTTAATAAAATAAAATATAAATATAGTTATCTTTATCATACTAGTTAAGTAATGAGTTGTCAAAAGTGGTTGTAGATATTTATAAAAGTTATATACGTTTTAATAATAAAGTTCTTTTTAAACTGAAAACGTTTTTGTACGTTTAAAACTAAATAGATCAATCGAATCTTTATGAGATTCAATCTTCCACTATCCTTTATCTAGTTCCCAATGATTGACAATTTGTTCTTATTTATAAATCACTTTACCATTTTTCGAATATTGTTAAAATGGAAAGATTTCTCAAATCAACGTGGGCATTTCAATAGAGACTTGTAATCATAATTTAATATATCTGATAATTCAATCATTTGATCTTATCTTCTAATTCCATTGATAAACATTTTGAAACATATACAATCATATAAAGTATTTAATCTAATATTTTGTTTACGTTTCAAGTTATAATATATATACACATATACATATATAATCATATTCGTTTAATGGTTCGTGAATCGTTGGAACTTGGTCGAGGTTGAATGAATGTATGAACATAGTTTAAAATTCTTGAAATTTAACTTAACAAATATTGTTTATCGTGTCGGAAACATATAAAGATTAAAGTTTAAATTTGGTTGGAAATTTCTGGGTTGTCACACGACTGCCGGAAAATCATTTCATATCAAAAATCCTTTATTCAATCATACGAAATGGAATTCGTCATTAGTTCAAGTCCCTCGAATTCCGATATGGAATCCCACTCTAGCTCCGAAAGCAGTGTGACCGGAATGGATCAACCAATTAGCCATTATCTATTCTGGATGAATTGGGGATGAGTTCGTAGCCTTCTCAATCATTGGAGACAAGAAGAAGGTGATCCCTTCCATTCACTACATTGTCCTCTTGGTGAAGAACCTGAAGCACTTACCGGTAAACCAATCCGAAACACCATTTTCTCTCTCATTTCCAGAGTATCTCGTCACGATTATATACTATATCAAATTCTAGATTTTATTTATCCGTTCGTCCGAACCGACAATCATCCTAGTGTAATAGAAGAAGTCAACGAGCTTCGCGTTCGGGTAGTGGCTTTGGAGAATATGGTGCAAAGGTTACAAACACCAACAGCAGCACCAGCAGCATAACCAGTACCACCATCAATAACACCAACAGTACCATTACCACCACTAACAACAACCGCATCGCAAACCTCAACTTCACAATCTGTTCCACGAGCATCGACTTCATATGCCCTGTAGATACCAAGGAATACCAACAACCACAAACGATGAAGTATTGATTCATAACTTCATTGGAGAAATGTTCTGCGGCAATTATGTAATCTCTAAAGTCTTAGAGATTATCTATTCTAGCCCTAACCATAAATCAGATGAATGAACCAAAATGATAGGAGGAAGAATAGAAATCTTGACAAGAATGGTGCATGATTTACAAGCTAGACTTGTTTTACCAACATCATCAACAATACCGTTAGCATCACCAGCATAGTCAGTGCCGTCGGCATCATCAGAATCAGCAGCGCCTATAACATCACAAGCTCCGCCAGTTCAAGAATCACTGTGGACATCACCAATAATGCGTATATTGTATCAACGAGTTATGAAGTATTAACTCATTTCCTCTGAAGAAATTATATGTATATTTTATATATATATATATATATATATATATATATATATATATATATATATATATATATATATATATATATAAATTTTGAGATCAAAATAAATCTATCCGTACTAAGCTATTATGTATGGATCTTAACTACTCGGTTAATTCATATTACAAATATACAATAATGTACGTCCTTTGTCCGCAACTTAACCATCGTTAACTACAATCTCTGTCTCAATTCAATAAATTCTAATTCATAATAAATTAAGTGTATTATTCAAATATATATTTGATTTTACACTTTCATCATCGATGTACTCGAAACTTTTTAAATAAAACCATTCGTACCTTGCGAAGTTCACAAGAATTTCACAAAAACCAACATCATGCTTTAACAAATAACAAAGTATTGATTCATAATTTCAATATCATTGAAGAAATACTTATGTAATTTCTAAAGTTTTAGGGATTACTCAATTCTAGTTTCAACCATAAATCAGATGAGTTTAATTTAATATTAGCTCATTAAATCTACGTTACATCTGAAGAAAATATACATATATATATTTTCATAAAGACTGTAATAAAATTCTTTTGTACAAAATATTAATTGTGAATTTTTTTTAACGGGTAGGTAATACCCGAGAGATATATAAGTTCACAATTAATATGTTACATTCTTCGAATCTGATTCAGCAATCATTAACTATACTCACTATTTTCTCAATAATAAACATTCTTTTATAAAAATCAAAACAACCATACTCATTCAAATTCAATTACATATGCTGATCTTGAAATAGCAGAATTCAATTCGAAATATAAGCAGTATCATCACTCTTAGATTCCCATATCTTTCAAAGCTATACTTTGACTTCAAAACTGTGTTAGAACATCATATGTATATTAACTATTACAATCTGTGTTCAAACCCTCCAAAATTTCTGAAGACACTTCAAATAATGAACAATTGAGATAATGATCCAACCATGTATTACCCACAGTTATATACCTAAAAAGCTCTCGAAACCAAAGTCATAGTTTAACACGTATCCGCGTCAAACCCTTTGGCATTTATTAGCAAAAATGACTTTTCAATTTCTTTCCAAAGTAGTCAGTTTTGTCACAGCTCCAGCAAGTCAACCTTGACTTTTCAGTTGAAACAATCTTATTATAACCTCGATATACACGTTGCCCTTTCACCATCATTACCGGAGAACCGTTTATGTTTTACCACATTAGCAGTAAACTTACCAACAACTTCATTGATCTTTAAGCCTCTCTGAAAAATCACTGTACCTATTCAATGGAAACCCCATCATTTATTCATTCGCATCTTGTAACAAGAATTTTCATGCCAATTACTGGGAATCAGCAATCAGTATTTTAAAATCTCGCAGCATATCTACGCCAACAGTTATATGTGTACATATAACGTCTATCTTCTGGACTTACATACTTTGAATGTGAAGTTTCTGAAAAACACCCTGAACTGCGAACTAGTTCTCGAAATGTTGATGAAGCAGAAAAAGCTATAAACTACCTTAACAGTAAAAAGTTTGATGATAAAGAGTAGTGTGTTGGCAATCCTCAGAAAAAGAGAAGATTTGGTACTGAAAAACGGATTGAGCAAACCATGAAGGAGGCTGTGGACAAATCACAAAGACTGAACCTGCCTTCAAAGAATCTAAATGATTCAGTATCTGCTGAAGTCATTAACGAATACCTTGCTCCTGACTCTAAACCCCTGCAAATAATACCCTTCATCATCCTCTGATATTAGAAATTCCAAGATATCATCGTATCTTTCATTATAAATATCCTCCATATTTCTGAAGATATTTCCATAACTATTCTTATCTAAAATCTTTAATCTCATCGCGCTATCTATATTACATCATAAAAGAAACTATTTTAGTTTCTAAATTCTGAAACTTTCAAGTTTAAAATAGGAATATTTTTGAAATAATGTTGGGAACTGAAGCATGAGTTAGTATAATATAATGACACTTGATCAACGTGATTATATTACAGTAATTCATGCTGAGTTTCTAAATGGAGCGTGATGATTCACAAATCATAACGTCATCATGTGCCATGTTACACGACTCTTATATTCTATTTAGACAAAATTACACGAGGGGTCCCTGTGGTATGTTCAAAATTACAATCGGGGTCCAAAAAGTTTTTTTTTACTTGGGGGATCACTGTGGTATGCATTTGTTTCATGGGGAGTCCATTTGCCTAACACTGCTATCTTTTTCTGTTAACTTTTACCATGTGCATAGCATCTGAGGGTACTTTGGTCTTTATACCTCCTTCTACCCCTTTATCCTTCATTCCTTTTTATCTTCTTTTCTCTTTTCTTTTCCTATGACCAAACTTTCCATTTCTCCTATCTGAACTATAAATTTTGTATAATCATATGATGTTCCTTAACACATTTCAATACAAATTTGTGATCCTTAACATCATTCCAACAATATTCGATCATTAAATTCAATCAGAAAATTCATAATCATCTCAGATCTGGGATTGGAGCTACAGTACCAAAATACCATTCGGTTGAGGTCACCGGATTAAGCTAGAGCCTTTCAAATCAAATTGATCATGGATTCGAGTTCCTGGTAATTCGTTTGTGCAACCTGAGTCTTAAAAACATATCGAAGAACTTCACATAATCGCATATCTGATGGTCAACGTTACGTTCATCTTGGTCAATATTTTAATTGGATTGATTATGTGAGTTTCAGATGTAATTAATGTTGAACGTGTATTTGTTATACGATTTCAAGAATTTTTTGTTTACCAATCATAAACTGAAACGCTGTGGATCTTAAATCAGATCTTCATGCTTATCATTTTTCTCCTTTCCACTTCATCAATTTTTGAACAATTTAAGTAAGCTTTTGATGCTGAATACATGTGTTTGGAGTTGTCTGAGGATGCATAAATCCTCATGCTTATCGCTCTTCTCCTTTGTTTTGTAATCTTGCAATTTTAGAACGAAGAAAGTTGACATCTTTACCTCTAGGCTATTATTAGATATACACACAAGGATGCTACAAATTGAAAAAAGAAGGTACTGTAAATGGGTAATTAACCCTTAATTTATTAATCTTTTGTCGATTAGCAAACTCATAGTATGTAAATCTGGTATTTTATTCAGATTCTAAAAAGTTAAAAGCTTTTGAAATTTCTTTTTTTGGATATTCTCTTGGGATTACGTTGCTCTGATTATATGCTAGATGAGAATAGAGATTTACTTCTCCAAATAGATCTGAACACAATTTCATGTTCTTTTTCTGTGTTGAGTTGTCTTGTTAGCGAGCTTCATTGGTTGCATATATCTTCCAACTTTATCATACGGTGAAAGGATACAAGGGAAAGAACAATGACGTTTATACCCTCTCATGCTATGCACATGTTGATAGTTAATAGAAAAAGATAGCAGTGTTAGGCAAATGGACTCCCCATGAAACAAATGCATACCACAGTGACCTCCCAAGTCAAAAAAAAATTTTTGGACCCCGGTTGTAATTTTGAACATACCACAGGGACCCCCCGTGTAATTTTGTCTTCTATTTAATCTCTAAAATATCAAGAAAATATTTCTTGATGATTCGGTCTTTTCCAGTCTTTTCCAGGGTATTCTGGTAATTTAACAAATCAAGATCTTGCCATTACCATTTCCTTCATAGAACATTAACAATGTTCATTCCGAAATTTATATCTGCGAATTCTGGACCATTACAAGCGGTGCTTAATTGTAAGAAGAAGAAACGAAAGGACAAAACTCCGAAATAAAAATTGGGGTATAAATCGCAGCAAATAAAAGAGAGCATTAACTGTGGATGACAATGATTATAGAAGACAGAAGCATAAACTTTGAAATATAAGGGAAGATATAAAGCTCAACGACAAACCAGAAATTATAAACCATATATATCGATGCGTATGGCAATATAAAGACACGGGAGAACTAAAAACACTATAAAACCAAGTGTATAGTAGAAGTAACTAGATTCTTCCTGCGGCAGATGAAAAAGAAGAATGACAGATATGAAGATAAGGAGTGTATCAAGAATCAGAATTGGATGGAGCATATTGACAAATACTTTAAAGTATGAGTTAAGGGAGAAAGAAGAGAAGGTGTGAGTTGTAAGGAAACGAAGGGAGTGGATTTATAGTAAAATATCCGACAGAGCAATCAAAATGGATGATCGCATTTAAAGCGGATCCTAATTTCCTTAATCAAATCCTATTACGAAGATTTTCTCCAAATCTCTTGAACTTGGAAATCAATCCAATCTACGTCAAAAGATATGACGAATCTATACCTACTCATTTCACTCTTTTGGTAATAGCTTCACTCGTACTCTTCACAAAATCAAATGGTTTTATCCATATTACTCATTGATGATAAAACCCTAATCTTCAGATTATATGCATTATGAAAACATACTTATTGTCAGCCATGACCATCCCAATCAAATTTCGAGACAAAATTTCTTTAACGGGTAGGTACTGTGACAACTCAGAAATTTCTGACCAAATTTAAACTTTAATCTTTATATATTCCCAACACGATAAGCAAAGTTTGTAAGTTGAATCTCAAGAATTTTAAACGGTGTTCATACATTCATTTAACCTCGACCAAATTACGACGATTCACGAACTATTATTTAATTAGATATGAATATGTATAGGTATATGTATATATAACAGTTTGAGAATGTTAACAAAATATTAAACGTATAATACTTTATATGAACGTATTTGTTTCAATATGATTAGTTATGGAATTAGAAGATAATATCAAATGATTGATTTATCAGATACATTGAATTATGATTACGAGTCCCTATTGAGAGATCCACTTTGATTTAGAAAACCTTTCCTTTTTAACGGTATCCGGAATTGTTGGTAAAAGTGATTTATAAAAGTGTCATTTACAAGAGTTAGTCAAAAGTTAGAAATCATTTCCGTTTAAATTTCAAAACTATACTTTACTTGATTAACTCGTGTCCCTCGATAAAGCAACTCTTTAGTTTTCAAATTAAAAACATTATTTGTTAAAATAACTACTATTATTTAAAAACGAGTTAAAACGAACTTTGAAATCTATTTGGTTTTGAAAAGCCAAATATTATATCATTAGTTAAAATATTTCAAAAATATTTATTAGGTACAAATTTACAATTTTAAATAAAATATATATATATATTTTAACTTAGTCATAAAACGTCCCAATTTAGAATAATATAGCTTGGTAAACAACGAGTCACTAATTTATAAAAGCAAATGACCACAACGCTCAAATTTTATAAGATACATTTTTATAAGGTAATTTATTGATGAATAAATCAAATTATTATTAAAGGTACACGTCGCGTAATGTAAAAGGCTAGTTTTCTAAACGTACGAAAGTGCGCTCGAAAAACCGAAAGTGGTACATGAGTCGAGTGACAACGTACGAGTCATTTTTGTAAAAATTATATTTTTACCATGACCGTAAATATAATATAATATATAATTAATTATAAATATTAAATAATATATTTATATATAATATTACTTAAGTGAAGTGTCGGCAAAATTATGGAAGTTCAAATGTGACATGCATAGTTCAATCATGCGAACGCATGATATACTCTCTACACCCTCATGCGATCGCATGGAGGGGGGTAGGTGGGCAACAATCGTGTATAAATCGAGTTCGAGCTGTTTGTTATTCATTCTTAACTCTCTATCTCAACATAGGTACTCCGTAATATTTAATTTATATTATTATTATTATTATTATTGTTATTGTTATTATTATTATTATTATTAATTATATTATTAGGAGTATTAGTATTATTATTATTATTAGTATTATACATAAAATATTACGACAAGGGGTACGCGCGAGCTATTGCAACATGGGTTTTATGAGTAGGATAGGGCTAAGGAAATTATGGGTTATAGCTATGGAGGTGATAGGTATGGTTCATGGGTATGCTCGGGAGGTCAATTTAGTGTTTATCATCTCCGTTGTGTCTACGTACCTTTCCTACAATATTGAATCTCAATATTGATACGTGAGTACTTGTAAATTAATTTTTACATATTAAAAGTGTATCCCTGACTAGTGCTCGAGTATATAGGATTATGCATGCTTGTATTTTTGATATTGCCATTAGATAGATTATGTTGAATCCTGAGCTAGTTACATATGCAGTCGAAATAAGGTATAAGATATGCATGTCGTTGGAAAGCTAGCGAAAAATTAAGAACTTTTCATTTAGATATCGAATGGTTTCGATGAACGGATTAGAAGTTATAGTCAATTGAATTTTTGTATTATTATTAAAAATGATTATTATTATCGTCGTTAATATCATCGTTCTAGTTTTTATTTAATTATTATTATTATTATTATTATTATTATTATTATTATTATTATTATTATTATTATTATTATTATTATTATTATTATCATCATTATCTACAAAAAGTCTTATTATTAAAAATTGTTATTTTTATTATTATTACTATCGTTATCATCGTTAAAGTTATAATTAGTATTATCATTAATATTATCATAATATTTATTATCATTAGTACTATTATAATTAAAAACTAATATTAGTAACATCTAAATTTTTGATTACTATTATTATCATTAATATGAACGCGATATAACAGACGATTAAAAACTATTAAACGAATCGATTAGGAAATAATGAGTATGAATAACATGATGAAATTAAAATATTGAAAGTTATTGATTTAGATAAAAATATCGTTTTCATAATTTTTGTTATTAAAACTATCATTTTTACAAAAATTACTATTTTTAATAGAAATATCATTGTTAATATAAAATTTCATTATTATTATTAATAAGAATTATTATCATAATATTATTTTTAGTAAATATAAATATTGTTATTAATAGAATAATAATGATTATTATTACAAAATAATACAATTATTGTAAATTTAGTAGTCAAATATGGATGGTAATTAGTCAAATATGGATAGTAAAATTTGTACTATATATATGTGCATAATGTAAGTTACAAAAACACACATATACATCTTAATACACACATATTTGATAATAAATATACTTCTCATATTCTCTCTTCTACAAATTATTATTTGTGAAAACAGGCCACTAAAGGTAGTTATAAGCCTACTGAATTATAACACGTTATCAGCACGAAGAGCTTAGTGTAATCAAAGGATATCTCAAACGATCACGAGTCACTAATCAAGGTATGAAATTATTAATAATTTTCAGACTCGAATATATCAAATTTTGGACTACTAACATTTTTAACTACTAATTTTTATTAAGTTCTTAGTGCATTTATATTGTTCTTATTATATGGTTGGCTCTGCCACCTAAATTATATATGGTCGACACTGTTGCCTAACTATCATTTATGTTTACTAACTTTTATTAACTTCACTAACATTTATATTTATGTTATTTAAGTTATATATGGTCGGTTATACCGCCTGAATTATATTTATGTAATCTAACTTTTATTAACTTCACTAACATTTATATTTATGTTATTTAAGTTATATATGGTCGGTTATACCGCCTGAATTATATTTATGTAATCTAACTTTTATTAACTTCACTAACATTTATATTTATGTTATTTAAGTTATATATGATCGGTTATACCGCCTGAATTATATTTATGTAATCTAACTTTTATTAACTTGTAGCATTGACAAACTTTGTAACATATAAAAAAAATCATACTCATCAGAAAGTTAATTTGGCACTTCAACTTGGTCTGCCGACACTATGCTCATGCTTTGTAGACTTGTATGCCATGCTCTGTTGCTTGTATGCCATGCTCTGTTGCTTGTACCTCTCGCTGGGTATTCTTTGTAGCTTTAAACATCTTACACTTTTTATTTCTTCACATGGTGGGACGTCTGGTGATGATGATAATAAATAAGGAAGTCGATGAAATGAGTAGTAATATATACACTGGTTAGAGTTTGAAAACATGGTTATATAGGAATATAATACAAAAGCATTATAAGAGGTTATGCAAGTGGGAAGGTAATACAATTTTTTGGCTGACATTTTTTTTTATATTAGTGAGGTCTAAACCGTCCTTTCTTTCTACCACTTTATAAATTTCCCTTTCTTTAATTCTTTCTCTACTTCAAAACACAAAAGCAAAAAAAAGTGGTTTCCAAAAAGTAAAACAAGTATTGCCGCCTACTATTGTCAAGTGGAAGAACACTCGCCTAGTTGCTATTAAGTGAAAGGAAACCCAATATAAATAAATGAATAACCCTAAAAATATTGTATATAGGCATATGAACCTTCATGTAAATCAATTTGTATCGTTGCCTGCATATATTTTGCCTCTTATAGTCTTTTGTTTATAGATTTTTTTTATCATCATTTTTTTAATATATAATATTATCGAATTTATATGACTATGACGATGCTTATTTATGCTAAGAACTACTCAAAAAAAAAAAAAAATTAGTATTCGCCCTCCTAGTCATAAATTTCAAGTTCCGCCACTGAGTGGGGAACATTTTTATTTGAGGGACCAAAGAAAAATTTGACTTCTACATATGATTAGAAACAACAAGTTTAAGATGCAGTTGCTAATGGTTTTCTATTTTGATGATAAACCGAGAGGGACTAGCGAAATAGATGTGATGATAATAATCCGTTGTGATTTGCTTTCTTGATTTTAATATAGCAACCAGACATCAACCTAACTTATTTAACATAAATAATTGTTGAGTGGTGAAAGTGCAGATGCACTAAACTTTGTCTCTATATGTATGTGAACTAGTTTTGGAGTATTAATAAAGTGAAATAGTGATATGTAATAATTTGTTATCTACTTTTTGACTTTGTGGATAACATATTTTTCAAAACAAACTAGTCTTAATAATAATATTTAACAAATTAAATTACAGGTTAATGGACAGGTTAATGGACTTCAATTTTTTGAAGTAATTTGTCTCTCATTTTCATAAAAATATAAATATAAATACTACGTAAATCTTTTAAAGAAAAGAATGGGTCAATTGTGTTTTTATAAATATTTACACTCAAAGTTTAAAGATAAATTGAAAAATTGGTAATATTTGAATTAGGTCATTTGACCCTATAAAGTTTCATGTGGCTATGCAGGTAACAATGCCCCTTAATTAGTTTTTGAACATTATGGGTTTCCTTGTATCATTTGTTAAATTTTTTTTTTTCCGATGGAGACCTGTATATTGCAAATAGTGGTACCACACAAACTATACTCAAATCTAATAAATATTTCATTGATTTGAAATCAAATAAAGGAACTATAAATACTATATCAGGTCCTGCAAACTTGATAAAAGGAATGAGAAAGGCAAAATTCATGTTACCAAATGGTACGAATTTTCTGATAAATTATGTCTTGTTTTTCTCCCAAAATCAAAGAGAAATTTATTAAGTTTCTCTTATATATATCATAATGGATATGATTACAGAAAATGAAAAATATCTAAGCATCACCGACAAGGAATCATGTTATTGAAAAAAAAAAAAAAAAAAAAAACTACCAAGACTTAGTCCTGATTTACATTACATGATTAATGAAAAGCACATATGATGAAATGCACATATGATGGAAAGCACATATGATGATTAATGAAAATCACATATGATGATAATGAAAAACACATATGATAAAAAGTGCATATGATGAAAAGCGCAGCGCATATGATTAAAAGGGCACATGATGAAAAGCGCATACAATGAAAAGCGCAGCGCATATGATTAAAAGCGCACATGATGAAAATCGCATATAATGAAAAGCGCAGCGCATATGATTAAAAGCGCATATGATAAAAAGCGCATATGATGAAAAGCGCAGCGCATATGATTAAAAGCGCATATGGTGTAAAGGATATATGATGAAAAGTACATATGGTGATTAATGAAAAGCACATATGGTGATTAATGAAAAATCACATATATATGGACCAATTCATCCATCATGTGGACCATTTTGATATTTCATGGTTCTAATAGACGCATCTAGCGGATGGTCTGATATTTGTGTGTTATCAAGCCGTAATATGGCATTTGCAAAGTTTCTTGCACAAATTATTAAATTGAGAACACATTATTCTGATTACACCATTAAAAGGATGAGACTTGATAATGCCGGTGAGTTAACATCTCAAACATTTAATGATCATTATATATCTACAGGGATTGTTGTTGAACATCCAATTGCTCATGTGCATGTAACAACCCAACCCGATAACCGGCCATAAACAGTCCCAAAAAAAAAAATTAAAAACTGCTGGACAGGGGAGTGCGCGGCGCGCATCCCCTGTAGTGCGCGGCGCGCACAGAGCACTCCAGCTTCTGTCCGAACTGTTTTTAACACACAAAAAGATGGACCACTTCCTGACATTTTTAGACCGAACGCTTTTCACAACAAACTTATATATGTAAAACTAACACGAATCAAACATAAAAATGATGTTTTACAAGCGGGGCCCACACGACCCAAAATACAAGTTTAATACAAGTTTAGAGTTTCGACCACCAAAAAGTTTAAGTTCCAAACTACACAATGAGCATGGCGTTTAGGATTAAACTACCCAACTACCGGTCAAACTCCAAGAGCTACTAAAGCCAAAAGCGTCCCCTAGCATCAAGCGGGATCTCTAGTCCACTACGATGCCCTTACCCTTGTCCAAAACTGAACCTATAAAATGGTAAACAATGAGAGGGTAAACAAAGCTTAGTGAATGCAATAATTATACGAATACATATATAATTATACCTACTTGCATACACTTACACAAACCGCAAACATGCTAGCAACACAATTAGCTTATCGTCACATTAACAAGCTATAATCTCCAATACCACAAGCTAGCAACAACCGCATAATAATATAACTCGAAATGATATAATATACTTACAACACAAGTAACCATGGTTAACCAATAGTACAAGGGAACGGCGCTCGCGAAAACGCCATCGGTGTTCACAACATCCGTTAGGGCACTTAACACCTCGCACCACTAACCCCTAGGGTGGCACCTTAACACCTCGGCACATCACCCCGAGTGGCATCTTAACACCTCGATGCAACACTCATTATTTTACGGAGTGGTGTCTTAACACCTCGACACTACACTCCTAGGTGGCATCTTAACACCTCGATGCTACACCCGAGTGGCATCTTAACACCTCGATGCTACACTCTTCACGTGAAACATGGTGCCTTAGCACCTCGACACTACACATTTCATGCTACAACAAACAGATACATTATATACATACGCATATAATTATTCCACTCACCTTAACAATTAGATGACGATTTCAACCTCCACAAGCTTCAAAGCAAAGTATCTAATATAATATAAGTACTTGATCAACACACAAGCTAAGTGGACTCAATACTAACACTTACACATGAGCATTTAATGACTTAATGTATTAAATATCCCATTTATACCAAAACCGCCCAATTAAAGTCAAGACCACCACTAATCACTTAAAAGCTAGTGATTAAGTTTCAACAACACCAACTAATACATAATTAGGGTAATTCATACCCATCTTTCCAAACTAGGTCAATTTATTACCCAAATAACCATTTTAAGACAACACACCCATTTCGGGTCATCCACTAACTAACCAACACCCATTTACTAAATAACTAGGTGTGTTAGCAATTAACTCACCAATTAGGGTTCATAAACATCATTTAATACTTTGAAACCCTAGACTAGTCACCAATTAGTATTCAAGACTCAATTTTACCCAAGAACACCCAAAATCACCAATAATGGGTTTTGTGTTCATCATTTACTCAAACCCTAACCCTTACACTAAATTAAAGTAAGGAAAATAAAATTAGAACATACCACAACTACCACAACGAAGCTAGAGATAAGATGAACGACTTTAATGCTTGAACTTTAACCCAAAACAAGCTCCTTCCTCTTGGATTTAAGCTTTCTCTCTCAAAAATCACAATCTCTCTCTAGAATTAAAGTTAAAGTGATAAGGTTGTTGATAATGGAGTAATGGTGCTCCACAAACTGACCTATCTGTCTTTAACCCGTCCATAAGTGAATTTACAAAAATGCCCATCAAAATATCTGATTTAAAAAGCTGGAACCCGACTACAGTAAGGGTGCGCGGCGCGCTCCCTTTAGTGTGCGCGGCGCGCACTAGGCCCAGCTCACTCAGTGACTTCTGTTTAACTGCACAACATCACCCACACTCTATGTAACATATTTACACTGCTGTACAAACTGATTAGGGTCTTACAACTCTCCCCCACTTATTCAGATTGCGTCCTCGCAATCCAAGCCGCATGACAAGAGGGAAGATATACCAACACGAACTCTTCGGGCTCCCAAGTAAACTCGGAACCTATACTTCGACGCCATTGGACTTTAAAAGTCCTCACCTCTTTATTTCTCAATTTCTTAACCTTTTCATCGAGTATAGCAACTGGCTCCTCAACATACTCCAACTTGTTATTTAGCTCAATCTCGTCTAACGACACCCAAGATGAATCATCCGCAAGACACTTACGGAGATGGGAAACATGAAAGGTATTATGGATCCCCGCAAGTTCTTCGGGTAATTCCAAAAGATACACGACTTCACCAACACGAGCTAAAACTTTAAAGGGACCAATAAACCGAGGAGCTAACTTTCCCCATTTTCGAAATCGAATAATACCCTTCCATGGCGAAACCTTAAGCATCACCATATCGCCTTCTTGAAATTCGATCGTTCATCTACGTTTGTCGGCATACGACTTTTGTCTATCTTGAGCCTTTCTCAAATGTTCCTGAATAATATCAATCTTGTTATTCGTCTCTAAAACCAAATCGGTACTCCCGATTTCTCTTTGACCCACTTCTCCCCAACAAATGGGAGTTCGACACCTCCGCCCATATAGCATCTCATAAGGTGGCATCCCGATACTAGTGTGATAACTATTATTGTACGAGAATTCCACCAAAGGCAAATGCTCATCCCAACTACCACCGAAATCAATAATGCACGCCCGTAACATATCTTCCAAAGTTTGATTCGTACGTTCGGTTTGACCGTCCGTTTGAGGATGATACGCCGTGCTCAATTTCAATTGCGTACCCATATCTTCATGAAACTTTTCCCAAAACCGAGATGTAAAACGGGTATCTCGATCCGAAATAATAGATATAGGAACCCCATGTCGCGAGACCACTTCCTTGATAAACAACTTAGCCAAGGTCTCCGACGATATCGCTTCTTTAATGGGAAGAAACAAAGCGCTTTTTGTCAATCGGTCAACTATAACCCAAATCGAATCGAATTGGGTTCTCGCCGTTTTAGGTAACTTTGTAATGAAATCCATGGTAATGTGCTCCCATTTCCATTTCGGGATTTCTAACGGTTGCAACTTACCATACGGCTTTTGGTGTTCGGCTTTTACTTGTAAACACGTTACACATTGCTCAACATACTTCACAACATCACGTTTCATGCCCGGCCACCAATAATCTTTCTTCAAGTTATGATACATTTTTGTCGCGCCCGGATGAATGGAATATTTTGACTTATGTGCTTCATCAAGTAGCACCCGTCGGTAATCACCCATCTTAGGCACCCACACCCTTCCTTGAAAAGACAACAAACCACGCGGGCCTATAGTAATGAACTCCGATTGGCCCACGATTCGTTCCACATGCTTATTGTGAACGTAAGCCTCTATTTGAATCTCGCCAAGCTTCTCAAGAAAATCGTTGGAAATAATCAAACGTAACGACCCCACTTTTATCGCCGGATGTTGACTCTTTCGACTCAACGCATCTGCGACCACATTCGCCTTACCCGGATGATAAAGTATTTCACAATCATAGTCTTCCACCACATCCATCCACCTACGTTGGCGATAATTCAAATTTCGTTGATTAAAGAGATGTTTCAAACTCTTATGATCCGAATAAATCGTACACTTGACACCATACAAGTAATGGCGCCAAATTTTCAACGCATGCACTACCGCCGCCAACTCAAGATCATGAGTCGGATATCTTGTTTCGTGTTCCTTTAATTGTCGAGAGGCATAAGCAATGACTTTACCTCTTTGCATTAGAACACACCCGAGCCCATTTAGCGAAGCATCATAACAAACCGTCATATCTTCGACACCTTCCGGTAATACTAACACCGAAGCTTGACACAACTTCTCTTTTAACAATTGAAAAGCAATTTCTTGTTCGTTCTCCCAATTAAACTTAGCATTCTTTCTCGTCAACTTCGTTAATGGAGAAGCAATCTTGGAAAAGTCTTGGATAAACCGACGATAATAACCGGCCAATCCGAGAAAACTTTGGATTTCCTTAGGCGTAGTCGGTTGCTTCCAATCCTTCACCGTCTCGATCTTCCCCGGATCTACTTGGATACCGCTTTCATTCACAATATGACCAAGGAATTGAACTTCCCTTAGCCAAAACTCACATTTGGAGAACTTTACATACAACTTCTCCTTTCTTAACGTCTTCAAAACTTCACGCAAATGACGTTCATGTTCGTTCATACTTTTCGAGTAGACTAGTATGTCGTCGATGAACACTATTACCGACTTGTCCAACATAGGTTGGCACACTCGGTTCATAAGATCCATGAATGCCGCCGGTGCATTCGTAAGACCAAAGGGCATAACTACAAACTCATAATGCCCGTAACGCGTTCGAAAAGCCGTTTTCTCTATGTCTTCCTCACGGACCCGCATTTGGTGATAGCCGGACCGTAGGTCGATCTTATAGAAATACGTTGCACCTTGAAGTTGATCAAATAAATCGTCAATCCTAGGTAATGGATAACGATTCTTGATCGTCACTTTATTTAACTCACGGTAATCAATGCACATACGCATACTACCATCTTTCTTCTTCATAAATAACACCAGAGCGCCCCATGGAGAAGCACTCGGTCGAATAAAACCCTTCTCGAGCAACTCTTGGGTTTGATTTAACAACTCTTGCATTTCCGTTGGTGCTAAACGATAAGGAGTTTTAGCAATGGGAGTAGCTCCCGGAACCAACTCAATACGAAACTCAACTTGTCTTTTCGCCGGAACACCCGGTAATTCGTCCGGAAAAACGTCTTCGAATTCACTAACAACCGGAATTTCACGAATAGGTGGTGGCTCATTACGAGTATCAACAACATGAGCAAGGAAAGCCATGCCACCACTAACAACAAAACGACGTGCCCGTGCAAAAGTGTAACATGTTAAGCAATCAAACTTGTTAAGACTTGATTAATTGAAATATGTTTCATATAGACAATTGACCACCCAAGTTGACCGGTGATTCACGAACGTTAAAACTTGTAAAAACTATATGATGACATATATATGGATATATATATAGTTAACATGATACTATGATAAGTAAACATATCATTAAGTATATTAACAATGAACTACATATGTAAAAACAAGACTACTAACTTAATGATTTTTAAACGAGACATATATGTAACGATTATCGTTGTAAAGACATTTAATGTATATATATCATATTAAGAGATATTCATACATGATAATATCATGATAATATAATAATTTAAAATCTCATTTGATATTATAAACATTGGGTTAACAACATTTAACAAGATCGTTAACCTAAAGGTTTCAAAACAACACTTACATGTAACGACTAACGATGACTTAACGACTCAGTTAAAATGTATATACATGTAGTGTTTTAATATGTATTTATACACTTTTGAAAGACTTCAATACACTTATCAAAATACTTCTACTTAACAAAAATGCTTACAATTACATCCTCGTTCAGTTTCATCAACAATTCTACTCGTATGCACCCGTATTCGTACTCGTACAATACACAGCTTTTAGATGTATGTACTATTGGTATATACACTCCAATGATCAGCTCTTAGCAGCCCATTTGAGTCACCTAACACATGTGGGAACCATCATTTGGCAACTAGCATGAAATATCTCATAAAATTACAAAAATATGAGTAATCATTCATGACTTATTTACATGAAAACAAAATTACATATCCTTTATATCTAATCCATACACCAACGACCAAAAACACCTACAAACACTTTCATTCTTCAATTTTCTTCATCTAATTGATCTCTCTCAAGTTCTATCTTCAGGTTCTAAGTGTTCTTCATATATTCTACAAGTTCTAGTTACATAAAATCAAAAATACTTTCAAGTCTGCTAGCTCACTTCCAATCTTGTAAGGTGATCATCCAACCTCAAGAAATCTTTGTTTCTTACAGTAGGCTATCATTCTAATACAAGGTAATAATCATATTCAAACTTTGGTTCAATTTCTATAACTATAACAATCTTATTTCAAGTGATGATCTTACTTGAACTTGTTTTCGTGTCATGATTCTGCTTCAAGAACTTCGAGCCATCCAAGGATCCGTTGAAGCTAGATCCATTTTTCTCTTTTCCAGTAGGTTTATCCAAGGAACTTAAGGTAGTAATGATGTTCATAACATCATTCAATTCATACATATAAAGCTATCTTATTCGAAGGTTTAAACTTGTAATCACCAGAACATAGTTTAGTTAATTCTAAACTTGTTCGCAAACAAAAGTTAATCCTTCTAACTTGACTTTTAAAATCAACTAAACACATGTTCTATATCTATATGATATGCTAACTTAATGATTTAAAACCTGGAAACACGAAAAACACCGTAAAACCGGATTTACGCCGTCGTAGTAACACCGCGGGCTGTTTTGGGTTAGTTAATTAAAAACTATGATAAAATTTGATTTAAAAGTTGTTATTCTGAGAAAATGATTTTTATTATGAACATGAGACTATATCCAAAAATTATGGTTAAACTCAAAGTGGAAGTATGTTTTCTAAAATGGTCATCTAGACGTCGTTCTTTCGACTGAAATGACTACCTTTACAAAAACGACTTGTAACTTATTTTTCCGACTATAAACCTATACTTTTTCTGTTTAGATTCAAAAAATAGAGTTCAATATGAAACCATAGCAATTTGATTCACTCAAAACGGATTTAAAATGAAGAAGTTATAGGTAAAACAAGATTGGATAATTTTTCTCATTTTAGCTACGTGAAAATTGGTAACAAATCTATTCCAACCATAACTTAATCAACTTGTATTGTATATTATGTAATCTTGAGATACCATAGACACATATACAATGTTTCGACCTATCATGTCGACACATCTATATATATTTCGGAACAACCATAGACACTCTATATGTGAATGTTGGAGTTAGCTATACAGGGTTGAGGTTGATTCCAAAATATATATAGTTTGAGTTGTGATCAATACTGAGATACATATACACTGGGTCGTGGATTGATTCAAGATAATATTTATCGATTTATTTCTGTACATCTAACTGTGGACAACTAGTTGTAGGTTACTAACGAGGACAGCTGACTTAATAAGCTTAAAACATCAAAATATATTAAAAGTGTTGTAAATATATTTTGAACATACTTTGATATATATGTATATATTGTTATAGGTTCGTGAATCAACCAGTGGCCAAGTCTTACTTCCCGATGAAGTAAAAATCTGTGAATGTGAGTTATAGTCCCACTTTTAAAATCTAATATTTTTGGGATGAGAATACATGCAGGTTTTATAAATGATTTACAAAATAGACACAAGTACGTGAAACTACATTCTATGGTTGAATTTTCGAAATCGAATATGCCCCTTTTTATTAAGTCTGGTAATCTAAGAATTAGGGAACAGACAACCTAATTGACGCGAATCCTAAAGATAGATCTATTGGGCCTAACAAACCCCATCCAAAGTACCGGATGCTTTAGTACTTCGAAATTTATATCATATCCGAAGGGTGTCCCGGAATGATGGGGATATTCTTATATATGCATCTTGTTAATGTCGGTTACTAGGTGTTCACCATATGAATGATTTTTATCTCTATGTATGGGATGTGTATTGAAATATGAAATCTTGTGGTCTATTATTATGATTTGATATATATAGGTTAAACCTATAACTCACCAACATTTTTGTTGACGTTTTAAGCATGTTTATTCTCAGGTGATTATTAAGAGCTTCCGCTGTCGCATACTTAAATAAGGACGAGATTTGGAGTCCATACTTGTATGATATTGTGTAAAAACTGCATTCAAGAAACTTATTTTGTTGTAACATATTTGTATTGTAAACCATTATTTAATGGTCGTGTGTAAACAAGATATTTTAGATTATCATTATTTGATAATCTACGTAAAGCTTTTTAAACCTTTATTGATGAAATAAAGGTTATGGTTTATTTTAAAATGAATGCAGTCTTTGAAAAACGTCTCATATAGAGGTCAAAACCTCGCAACGAAATCAATTAATATGGAACGTTTTTAATCAATAAGAACGGGACATTTCAGTTGGTATCCGAGCGTTGGTCTTAGAGAACCAGAAAATTTGCATTAGTGTGTCTTATCGAGTTTGTTAGGATGCATTAGTGAGTCTGGACTTCGACCGTGTTTACTTGAAAAATGATTGCTTAACAAATTTTGTTGGAAACTATATATTTTTAACATGTGAATATTATGTGATATATTAATCTCTTAACGCGTTTGATATTATGTGATAGATGTCTACCTCTAGAACAAGTTCCATTGACTCACCTAATAATAATGAAGAGTCAAATGTAAATTGGAATGATTCATGGACTGATTCACAAGTTCCCGAAGAGGAACCGGAAGAAGAGTCGGAACCGGAAGAAGAATCGGAACCGAAAGAAGAATCGAAACCGGATGAAGAAATAGAACCGGTGGGGGAAATAATAAAACGGTTAAGTAAAAGAAAATCCTCAACCAACCGACCAAGGTTAATTATGGTCAATGGTGTTTCCGCCAAGGAAGCAAAATATTGGGAGGATTACCAATTCTCCGATGAATCGGATTCCGACGAGAATTCCGATGATGTTATAGAAATTACCCCAACTGAATTTAAAAAGGCAAAAGAAAATAATAAGGGAAATGGCATAAAAATAGAGAAATCTAATTCCAACCCCGATGAACTTTATATGTATCGTCAACCCCCGAAGTCCTTAAGTTGTAACAATGACCCGGGAACCTCTAAACCACCAGGTTTTTCTAAACCAATGTGGAAAACAACGGCTCGTATTAGGGGAACATCATATATCCCTAGAAACTTGGCAAAACGAACCAAAACCGAAGAAGAAGAAACAAGCGAGTCGGAATAAGATAGTTGTATTCGTGTGGTGTAATATATGTAATATAGTGTGCTTATGCTTTATGATATATGTAAAAATTGCTTGTATTAATAAGTATTTTTTTTATGAATCTAACTCTTGTCTATTTTACAGTATAAAAACACAAAATGGATAGACAACCCAATATTTTAAGAGACCTACCCGGAGACATGATTGATGAAATCTTGTCTAGAGTCGGTCAGAATTCTTCGGCACAACTATTTAAGACGAGATCAGTTTGTAAGACATTCGAAGAACGTTCCAAGAATGCCTTGGTTTATAAAAGGCTTTCGTTCAAAAGATGGGGGATATCACATTGGGAAATCCATAAGTTATGATGTGTTTACTTTGACGCATATATTGCGGGGAACCCAAATGCTATTTTACGCAATGGGTTAAGAAATTATTTTGACTCAATATATCCGAATATTGGACTTCGTGATTTAGAAAAAGCGGCTAACATGCAACATAAAGAAGCATGTTATGCTTACAGATTAGTAATGTTCGCTTCTCACCAAAGTGAGAACAAGAACATCGGGCTATAACTATTAAAAAAAACGTTCCCACAAGTGACGGAGTCGGTAATTGGGGTAAGAAATGAGGTTTTTAGATTGTTACGGGATTGTTGGACATTACGTAACCCTCGTCCCTTTGACGACGTTACAACACGCTGTCTTATCAACGGCCATAACGGTTATGTTCCACAAGACCAAGGATGGGAAGTAATCCTAGTAAAACCAGAATGCATGACTTGTTTCTGGACGTATGAATTACGTGTCTTTATTGCCTTTGCTGAACGACTTGTGTACTAGCTAGAATTATCTTCACAACCATCTTGTATCAAATTTATTGTGTGCTATATTTCATGCTGTATGTAAAATAAGCGGTATTGTAATTTGTAAAATATTGTATAAAAGTTTGAACGTGAAATATTATTATAATCAGTTTTTCATATAGAATTGTGGTAGTTGAATTGTATATTAGCTACTAAGTATGAACTTAACGGGTAGGTACTACCCGAATTTAAACTTATAAAACGCTAATATGAAGAAAAAGCTTTTATAAATGAGTTCATATTATGCTACGAAATACTATTAACTACTCTTAATATTCTGTATGATTAACTTGTTCCATTTGACTATTTTAAAGGAAATGACACCGACTACTCGACACACCGTGAATATGAATGAAGAGGAATTCCGTACTTTTCTAGCTTCAAACATAGCCGCAGTACAGGCTGCGCTACATACCAACAATAACCTTGGATCTAGCAGTACATGAAATCGTGTAGGATGCACCTACAAAGAATTCACTGCCTGTAAACCTTTGGAATTTGATGGAACCGAAGGACCGATCGGATTGAAACGGTGGACCGAGAAGGTCGAATCGGTGTTTGCCATAAGTAAGTGTACTGAAGAGGACAAAGTGAAGTACGCTACGCATACCTTCACAGGTTCTACGTTAACATGGTGGAATACCTATCTAGAGGAAGTGGGATAAGACGATGCGTACGCACTACTGTGGTCAGCATTCAAGCACTTGATGAACGAGAAGTACCGTCCCAGAACTGAGGTTAATAAGCTCAAGACAGAACTTAGAGGGTTACGAACCCAAGGATTTGATATTACCACGTACAAAAGACGATTCACAGAATTGTGCCTATTGTGTCCGGGAGCATTCGAAGATGAGGAAGAGAAGATCGACGCGTTTGTGAAAGGATTACCGGAAAGAATCCAAGAAGATATAAGTTCAAACGAGCCCGCCTCCATACAACAGGCATGTAGAATGGCTCACAAACTAGTGAACCAGATTGAAGAAAGAATTAAAGAACAGACTGCTGAAGAGGCCAATGTGAAGCAAGTCAAAAGAAAGTGGGAGGAAAACGGTGATAAGAATCACCAATACAATAACAACAGCAATTACAACAATAATCGCAACAATTATCCCAACAATCGCAACATCAATCGCAACTACAATAAACGGCCCAACAATAACAAGAACAACAACAACAACAGCAACTACAACAATCATCCCAACAACAATAATAACCGCAACAACAACAACAATCAGAAGCAGCTATGCCAAAGGTGTGAAAAGTATCACTCGGGGTTCTGCACCAAATTTTGCAACAAGTGTAAAAGAAATGGTCATAGCGCGGCGAAGTGTGAGGTCTACGGACCAGGGGTTAATAGAACGAAAGGAACAAATGGTGTCGGAACGAGTAATGGCGGAACAAGTAGTGTCGGAGCAAGTTATGCCAATGTATTTTGTTATAAATATGGAAAACTGGGCCACATTATTAAAAATTGCCCGAACCAGGAGAACACGAATGGACAAGGCCGCGGAAGAGTTTTCAATATTAATGCGGCAGAGGCACAGGAAGACCCGGAGCTTGTTACGGGTACGTTTCGTATTGACAATAAATCTGCTTACGTTTTATTTGATTCGGGTGCGGATAGAAGTTATATGAGTAGAGATTTTTGTGCTAAATTAAGTTGTCCATTGACGCCTTTGGATAGTAAATTTTTACTCGAATTAGCAAATGGTAAATTAATTTCAGCAGATAATATATGTCGGAATCGAGAAATTAAACTGGTTAGCGAAACATTTAAGATTGATTTGATACCAGTAGAGTTAGGGAGTTTTGATGTGATAATCGGTATGGACTGGTTGAAAGAAGTGAAAGTAGAGATCGTTTGTTACAAAAATGCAATTCGCATTATACGAGAAAAAGGAAAACCCTTAATGGTGTACGGAGAAAAGGGCAACACGAAGCTACATCTTATTAGTAATTTGAAGGCACAAAAACTAATAAGAAAAGGTTGATATGCTGTTCTAGCACACGTCGAGAAAGTACAAACTGAAGAAAAGAGCATCAATGATGTTCCCATTGCAAAAGAATTTCCCGATGTATTTCCGAAAGAATTACCGGGATTACCCCCACATCGATCCGTTGAATTTCAAATAGATCTTGTACCAGGAGCTGCACCAATAGCTCGTGCTCCTTACAGACTCGCACCCAGCGAGATGAAAGAACTGCAAAGCTAATTACAAGAACTTTTAGAGCGTGGTTTCATTCGACCAAGCACATCACCGTGGGGAGCTCCTGTTTTGTTTGTCAAGAAGAAAGATGGTACATTCAGGTTGTGTATCGACTACCGAGAGTTGAACAAAGTTACCATCAAGAACCGCTACCCACTACCGAGAATCGACGACTTATTTGATCAACTACAAGGCTCGTCTGTTTATTCAAAGATTGACTTACGTTCCGGGTATCATCAAATGCGGGTGAAAGAAGATGATATTCCAAAGACTGCTTTCAGAACACGTTACGGTCATTACGAGTTTATGGTCATGCCGTTTGGTTTAACTAATGCACCAGCTGTGTTCATGGACCTTATGAACCGAGTGTGTGGACCATACCTTGACAAGTTTGTCATTGTTTTCATTGATGACATACTTATTTACTCAAAGAATGACCAATAACACGGTGAAGATTTGAGAAAGGTGTTAGAAGTATTGAGGAAGGAAGAATTGTACGCTAAGTTTTCAAAGTGTGCATTTTGGTTGGAAGAAGTTCAATTCCTCGGTCACATAGTGAACAAAGAAGGTATTAAGGTGGATCCGGCAAAGATAGAAACTGCTGAAAAGTGGAAAACCCCGAAAACTCCGAAACACATACGCCAGTTTTTAGGACTAGCTGGTTACTACAGAAGGTTCATCCAAGACTTTTCCAGAATAGCAAAACTCTTAACTGCATTAACGCATAAAGGGAATAAATTTGAATGGAATGATGAACAAGAGAAAGCGTTTCAGTTATTGAAGAAAAAGCTAACTACGGCACCTATATTGTCATTGCCTGAAGGGAATGATGATTTTGTGATTTATTGTGACGCATCAAAGCAAGGTCTCGATTGTGTATTAATGAAACGAACGAAGATGATTGCTTATGCGTCTAGACAATTGAAGATTCACGAACAAAATTATACGGCGCATGATTTGGAATTAGGCGCGGTTGTTTTTGCATTAAAGACTTGGAGGCACTACTTATATGGGGTCAAAAGTATTATATATACCGACCACAAAAGTCTTCAACACATATTTAATCAGAAACAACTGAATATGAGGCAGCGTAGGTGGATTGAATTATTGAATGATTACGACTTTGAGATTCGTTACCACCCGGGGAAGGAAAATGTGGTAGCCGATGCCTTGAGCAGGAAGGACAGAGAACCCATTCGAGTAAAATCTATGAATATAATGATTCATAATAACCTTACTACTCAAATAAAGGAGGCGCAACAAGGAGTTTTAAAAGAGGGAAATTTAAAGGATGAAATACCCAAAGGATCGGAGAAGCATCTTAATATTCGGGAAGACGGAACCCGGTATAGGGCTGAAAGGATTTGGGTACCAAAATTTGGAGATATGAGAGAAATGGTACTTAGAGAAGCTCATAAAACTAGATACTCAATACATCCTGGGACAGGGAAGATGTACAAGGATCTCAAGAAACATTTTTGGTGGCCGGGTATGAAAGCCGATGTTGCTAAATACGTAGGAGAATGTTTGACGTGTTCTAAGGTCAAAGCTGAGCATCAGAAACCATCAGGTCTACTTCAACAACCCGAAATCCCGGAATGGAAATGGGAAAACATTACCATGGATTTCATCACTAAATTGCTAAGGACTGCAAGTGGTTTTGATACTATTTGGGTAATAGTTGATCGTCTCACCAAATCAGCACACTTCCTGTCAATAAGAGAAGATGACAAGATGGAGAAGTTAGCACGACTGTATTTGAAGGAAGTCGTCTCCAGACATGGAATACCAATCTCCATTATCTCTGATAGGGATGACAGATTTATTTCAAGATTCTGGCAGACATTACAGCAAGCATTAGGAACTCGTCTAGACATGAGTACTGCCTATCATCCACAAACTGATGGGCAGAGCGAAAGGACGATACAAACGTTTTAAGACATGCTACGAGCATGTGTTATTGATTTCGGAAACAGTTGGGATCGACATCTACCGTTAGCAGAATTTTCCTACAACAACAGCTACCATTCAAGCATTGAGATGGCGCCGTTTGAAGCACTTTATGGTAGAAAGTGCAGGTCTCTGATTTGTTGGAGTGAAGTGGGGGATAGACAGATTACGGGTCCGGAGATTATACAAGAAACTACCGAGAAGATCATCCAAATTCAACAACGATTGAAAACCGCCCAAAGTCGACAAAAGAGCTACGCAGACATTAAAAGAAAAGATATAGAATTTGAAATTGGAGAGATGGTCATGCTTAAAGTTGCACCTTGGAAAGGCGTTGTTCGATTTGGTAAACGAGGGAAATTAAATCCAAGGTATATTGGACCATTCAAGATTATTGATCGTGTCGGACCAGTAGCTTACCGACTTGAGTTACCTCAACAACTCGCGGCTGTACATAACACTTTCCACGTCTCGAATTTAAAGAAATGTTTTGCTAAAGAAGATCTCACTATTCCGTTAGATGAAATCCAAATCAACGAAAAACTTCAATTCATCGAAGAACCCGTCGAAATAATGGATCGTGAGGTTAAAAGACTTAAGCAAAACAAGATACCAATTGTTAAGGTTCGATGGAATGCTCGTAAAGGACCTGAGTTCACCTGGGAGTGTGAAGATCAGATGAAGAAGAAATACCCGCATCTATTTCCAGAAGATTCGTCAACACCTTCAACAGCTTAAAATTTCGGGACGAAATTTATTTAACGGGTAGGTACTGCAGTGACCCGAACTTTTCCATGTTTATATATATTAATTGAGATTGATATTTACATGATTAAATGTTTCCAACATGTTAATCAATCAAACTTGTTAAGACTTGATTAATTGAAATATGTTTCATATAGACAATTGACCACCCAAGTTGACCGGTGATTCACGAACGTTAAAACTTGTAAAAACTATATGATGACATATATATGGATATATATATAGTTAACATGATACTATGATAAGTAAACATATCATTAAGTATATTAACAATGAACTACATATGTAAAAACAAGACTACTAACTTAATGATTTTTAAACGAGACATATATGTAACGATTATCGTTGTAAAGACATTTAATGTATATATATCATATTAAGAGATATTCATACATGATAATATCATGATAATATAATAATTTAAAATCTCATTTGATATTATAAACATTGGGTTAACAACATTTAACAAGATCGTTAACCTAAAGGTTTCAAAACAACACTTACATGTAACGACTAACGATGACTTAACGACTCAGTTAAAATGTATATACATGTAGTGTTTTAATATGTATTTATACACTTTTGAAAGACTTCAATACACTTATCAAAATACTTCTACTTAACAAAAATGCTTACAATTACATCCTCGTTCAGTTTCATCAACAATTCTACTCGTATGCACCCGTATTCGTACTCGTACAATACACAGCTTTTAGATGTATGTACTATTGGTATATACACTCCAATGATCAGCTCTTAGCAGCCCATTTGAGTCACCTAACACATGTGGGAACCATCATTTGGCAACTAGCATGAAATATCTCATAAAATTACAAAAATATGAGTAATCATTCATGACTTATTTACATGAAAACAAAATTACATATCCTTTATATCTAATCCATACACCAACGACCAAAAACACCTACAAACACTTTCATTCTTCAATTTTCTTCATATAATTGATCTCTCTCAAGTTCTATCTTCAGGTTCTAAGTGTTCTTCATATATTCTACAAGTTCTAGTTACATAAAATCAAGAATACTTTCAAGTCTGCTAGCTCACTTCCAATCTTGTAAGGTGATCATCCAACCTCAAGAAATCTTTGTTTCTTACAGTAGGTTATCATTCTAATACAAGGTAATAATCATATTCAAACTTTGGTTCAATTTCTATAACTATAACAATCTTATTTCAAGTGATGATCTTACTTGAACTTGTTTTCGTGTCATGATTCTGCTTCAAGAACTTCGAGCCATCCAAGGATCCGTTGAAGCTAGATCCATTTTTCTATTTTCCAGTAGGTTTATCCAAGGAACTTAAGGTAGTAATGATGTTCATAACATCATTCAATTCATACATATAAAGCTATCTTATTCGAAGATTTAAACTTGTAATCACCAGAACAAAGTTTAGTTAATTCTAAACTTGTTCGCAAACAAAAGTTAATCCTTCTAACTTGACTTTTAAAATCAACTAAACACATGTTCTATATCTATATGATATGCTAACTTAATGATTTAAAACCTGGAAACACGAAAAACACCGTAAAACCGGATTTACGCCGTCGTAGTAACACCGCGGGCTGTTTTGGGTTAGTTAATTAAAAACTATGATAAACTTTGATTATAAAGTTGTTATTCTGAGAAAATGATTTTTATTATGAACATGAAACTATATCTAAAAATTATGGTTAAACTCAAAGTGGAAGTATGTTTTCTAAAATGGTCATCTAGACGTCGTTCTTTCGACTGAAATGACTACCTTTACAAAAACGACTTGTAACTTATTTTTCTGACTATAAACCTATACTTTTTCTGTTTAGATTCATAAAATAGAGTTCAATATGAAACCATAGCAATTTGATTCACTCAAAACGGATTTAAAATGAAGAAGTTATAGGTAAAACAAGATTGGATAATTTTTCTCATTTTAGCTACGTGAAAATTGGTAACAAATCTATTCCAACCATAACTTAATCAACTTGTATTGTATATTATGTAATCTTGAGATACCATAGACACGTATACAATGTTTCGACCTATCATGTCGACACATCTATATATATTTCGGAACAACCATAGACACTCTATATGTGAATGTTGGAGTTAGCTATACAGGGTTGAGGTTGATTCCAAAATATATATAGTTTGAGTTGTGATCAATACTGAGATACGTATACACTGGGTCGTGCATTGATTCAAGATAATATTTATCGATTTATTTCTGTACATCTAACTGTGGACAACTAGTTGTAGGTTACTAACGAGGACAGCTGACTTAATAAGCTTAAAACATCAAAATATATTAAAAGTGTTGTAAATATATTTTGAACATACTTTGATATATATGTATATATTGTTATAGGTTCGTGAATCAACCAGTGGCCAAGTCTTACTTCCCGATGAAGTAAAAATCTGTGAATGTGAGTTATAGTCCCACTTTTAAAATCTAATATTTTTGGGATGAGAATACATGCAGGTTTTATAAATGATTTACAAAATAGACACAAGTACGTGAAACTACATTCTATGGTTGAATTATCGAAATCGAATATGCCCCTTTTTATTAAGTCTGGTAATCTAAGAATTAGGGAACAGACACCCTAATTGACGCTAATCCTAAAGATAGATCTATTGGGCCTAACAAACCCCATCCAAAGTACCGGATGCTTTAGTACTTCGAAATTTATATCATATCCGAAGGGTGTCCCGGAATGATGGGGATATTCTTATATATGCATCTTGTTAATGTCGGTTACCAGGTGTTCACCATATGAATGATTTTTATCTCTATGTATGGGATGTGTATTGAAATATGAAATCTTGTGGTCTATTATTATGATTTGATATATATAGGTTAAACCTATAACTCACCAACATTTTTGTTGACGTTTTAAGCATGTTTATTCTCAGGTGATTATTAAGAGCTTCCGATGTCGCATACTTAAATAAGGACGAGATTTGGTGTCCATGCTTGTATGATATTGTGTAAAAACTGCATTCAAGAAACTTATTTTGTTGTAACATATTTGTATTGTAAACCATTATGTAATGGTCGTGTGTAAACAAGATATTTTAGATTATCATTATTTGATAATCTACGTAAAGCTTTTTAAACCTTTATTGATGAAATAAAGGTTATGGTTTGTTTTAAAATGAATGCAGTCTTTGAAAAACGTCTCATATAGTGGTCAAAACCTCGCAACGAAATCAATTAATATGGAACGTTTTTAATCAATAAGAACGGGACATTTTAACCCCGACTAATCTTCCCCTTGTACTCATCATTCAAAGTACGGTAGAAATCCTTCATGAGCTTATGATCTTCACCAACATATTCCGGGCAAAAACGAGTCTTTGCCAAGAATGTAGACTTGAGGGCAACCAAATCCATGGAACCTTGTTGCAAATGGTGCAACTCATCCCGGATTCTATCGAGGTCGGAAGAAGTTCGGTATTCTTTGAAAAACTCTTTCTTGAAGTCTTCCCAAGTCAAAGCCATACATTGTTCTTCACCATACAAGTTGATTTTATCGTCCCACCACAACTTAGCTTCTTCACGTAACATGCTAGAACCATACCTCGTCTTCTTTTCGGGAGGACATTCCGCGGTACGGAAAGATCCCTCAATATCGGAGATCCAACATGTACTTTTCAAGGGATCTCGCACCCCATTAAACATCGGGGGTTGAGCATCCTTGAAGTTCTTGTAGTGGAAGTCCCGCCTTCCTTCACCCCCTTCACCACGAGGATAGATATTCCTAGCATCAAGGGCCTCTTCGATAGTGGCCTTCATTCGTTCATTTATCAAATCGGTCACTTGCCCATCGACCGAATCTTGGAAGACTTTTCGGACGTCCGTAAGAAAATCCGCTTTTAACTTTTTAAAGACGGCCTCAACCTTGGCCGAAAACTCGGCGTCCTCACTTGTATTTCCGTTATCATGATCGGGACCGTTTCTCGTCTTCATTCTATAAAACGAATTAGGTTAAGCCACGAAACGAAAGGACAATTTACATAAATACATACATATATGCCACACTACCCCATCTTGCTCAATAATCGTCGTACATTGCTCGTTTGACCCAATTTGCACTCGTAGTAATGGTAGCTAGTCATTACTACGCGAGCACGTCGCGCTAACTCGCTAGTACAACGTCCATCTCGCTTGATGATTGCTAAACACAACACAAACAAATAGCGCATGATTAGTTCACATAAACCTATGCACTAACCATCCCGATCCGACCCAAAGTCCTACAAATCCCGCATACACGCGCACACAAAAGTCTAAGTCTAGGCGCCTATCTCAAGTCACCTAAATCCCTTAGACCATGCTCTGATACCACTTGTAACAACCCAACCCGATAACCGACCATAAACAGTCCCAAAAAAAAAAAAATTAAAAGCTGCTGGACAGGGGATTGCGCGGCGCGCATCCCCTGTAGTGCGCGGCGCGCACAGAGCACTCCAGCTTCTGTCCGAACTGTTTTTAACACACAAAAAGATGGACCACTTCCCGACATTTTTAGACCGAACGCTTTTCACAACAAACTTATATATGTAAAACTAACACGAATCAAACATAAAAATGATATTTTACAAGCGAGGCCCACACGATCCAAAATACAAGTTTAATACAAGTTTAGAGTTTCGACCACCAAAAAGTTTAAGTTCCAAACTACACAATGAGCATGGCGTTTGGGATTAAACTACCCAACTACCGGTCAAACTCCAAGAGCTACTAAAGCCAAAAGCGTCCCCTAGCATCAAGCTGGATCTCTAGTCCACTACGATGCCCTTACCCTTGTCCAAAACCGAACCTATAAAATGGTAAACAACGAGAGGGTAAGCAAAGCTTAGTGAATGCAATAATTATACGAATACATATATAATTATACCTACTTGCATACACTTACACAAACCGCAAACATGCTAGCAACACAATTAGCTTATCGTCACATTAACAAGCTATAATCTCCAATACCACAAGCTAGCAACAACCGCATAATAATATAACTCGAAATGATATAATATGCTTACAACACAAGTAACCATGGTTAACTAATAGTACAAGGGACCAGGCGCTCGCGAAAACACCATCGGTGTTCACAACATCCGTTAGGGCACTTAACACCTCGCACCACTAACCCCTAGGGTGGCACCTTAACACCTCGGCACATCACCCCGAGTGGCATCTTAACACCTCGATGCAACACTCATTATTTTACGGAGTGGTGTCTTAACACCTCGACACTACACTCCTAGGTGGCATCTTAACACCTCGATGCTACACCCGAGTGGCATCTTAACACCTCGATGCTACACTCTTCACGTGAAACATGGTGTCTTAGCACCTCGACACTACACATTTCACGCTACAATAAATAGATACATTATATACATACGCATATAATTATTCCACTCACCTTAACAATTAGATGACGATTTCAACCTCCACAAGCTTCAAAGCAAAGTACCTAATATAATATAAGTACTTGATCAACACACAAGCTAAGTGGACTCAATACTAACACTTACACATGAGCATTTAATGACTTAATGTATTAAATCGCCCATTTATACCAAAACCGCCCAATTAAAGTCAAGACCACCACTAATCACTTAAAAGCTAGTGATTAAGGTTCAACAACACCAACTAATACATAATTAGGGTAATTCATACCCATCTTTCCAAACTAGGTCAATTTATTACCCAAATAACCATTTTAAGACAACACACCCATTTCGGGTCATCCACTAACTAACCAACACCCATTTACTAAATAACTAGATGTGTTAGCAATTAACTCACCAATTAGGGTTCATAAACATCATTTAATACTTTGAAACCCTAGACTAGTCACCAATTAGTATTCAAGACTCAATTTTACCCAAGAACACCCAAAATCACCAATAATGGGTTTTGTGTTCATCATTTACTCAAACCCTAACCCTTACACTAAATCAAAGTAAGAAAAATAAAATTAGAACATACCACAACTACCACAACGAAGCTAGAGATAAGATGAACGACTTTAATGCTTGAACTTTAACCCAAAACAAGCTCCTTCCTCTTGGATTTAAGCTTTCTCTCTCAAAAATCACAATCTCTCTCTAGAATTAAAGTTAAAGTGATAAGGTTGTTGATAATGGAGTAATGGTGCTCCACAAACTGACCTATCTGTCTTTAACCCGTCCATAAGTGAATTTACCAAAATGCCCATCAAAATATCTGATTTAAAAAGCTGGAACCCGGCTACAGTAAGGGTGCGCGACGCGCTCCCTTTAGTGTGCGCGGCGCGCACTAGGCTCAGCTCACTCAGTGACTTCTGTTTAACTGCACAACATCACCCACACTCTATGTAACATATTTACACTGCTGTACAAACTGATTAGGGTCTTACAGTGCATACATAAAATTGGTTTAGCTGAATCAATAGATAAACGCTTGCAGCTAATAACTAGACAATTGATAATGAGTACAAAACTCTCAATATTTATATGGGGACATGTAAATTTACATGCTGCTACATTAATTCGCATTAGACCATGGGAAGTCATAAATATTTTCACTTACTACTTGATTTTGGCCAAGAGCCAAATATTTTCCACCTTAGAACATTGGATGTGCAGTGTATGTTCCAATTGTATCACCACAACGCAATAAAATGGTTTTTCAAAGAAAGATGGTAATATATTTTGGATATAAAACATCTTCAATCATAAGATATATTGAATCCCATGATGGGTGATGTTTTTACAGCATGTTTTGTTGATTGTCATTTTTAATGAAACATTGTTCCCTATATTAGGAGGAGAAATAAAAAAAATAAAGAAAAAGATGTTTCATGATGTGAACATAAGTTAATGTATCTTGATCATCGCACAAAAGAATGCGAAAAGAAAGTTCAAAAATAATACATATGCAAGAACTTGCAAATAAATTACCTGATGTATTTACAGATACAAAAAGGAGTGACTAAATCATATATACTAGCAGTAAATGCTTCAGCTAGAATTGAAATTCTAAAAGCTGGCAATAATGTCACTCATGAGTCTTTGCCACTGATGTGGTAGCGTGGGGTTACGAAATATACTATATTTTTAATACGGAATGCTACAAAATTTAACAAGTTTTAATTAAATATTTACAAAATGGATATACCAAAACCTTGCTACAACACAATAGGCAGTGTACCTAGTCGCGGAGTAGTATAGTTTTTAGTAAGTCCGGTTCGTTCCACAGGGAGACGGGCTTATGAAACACTTATTTTTATATAATTATATTTGTACAAAAATATATAAATATATATATAATAATATATAAAAGTGGGGGTTTTACCGTTTAATGACCGGTTTGTCGATTTATATTTTAAGCGAAGCGTATAGTAAATGACGATATTTAAATAACAATATAAAATAAATAACAATAATTGAAATGACAATAAATAAAAGTACGAGAAAAAATGAAATAAAATATATTATGCTTATTTAAACTTCCGTAACCATGATGTTTGACGTTTTGATTTTAATTTTATGCCCATGGGTTAATTGTCCTTTGTCCTGGATTAATTAATATGTCCGTCTGGTTTTTGTCCATAGCAGTCCATCAGTCATAAATATAAAATGCGAGTGCCCTCGTCAAATTATTATTATACCCGAAGTTAAATATTCCAACTAATTGGGGATTCGAATTGTAACAAGGTTTTAATACTTTGTTTAATGAATACACCAGGTTATCGACTGCGTGTAAACCAAGGTTTTACTACTTTGTTAACAATTACACCAATTACCCTTGAATGTAATTTCACCCCTGTTTTAATTATTCTAGTGGCTATTAATCCATTCCCGTGTCCGGTTAAATGAACGATTATTCGTACATATAAATACCCCGCCCATCGTGTCCGATCGAGTGTATATGGTAATTTATAGGGACGCCCAATTGTAAATCTTTATATTAACATTAACAAACTATCATTTAGTTAAACAAATATAAAGCCCATTAATAGCTCATAGTCTAATTTCCACAAGTGTCGTTCTTTTGTCCAAACCCCAATTATGGTACAAAGCCCAATTACCCATTTTAGTAATTAGCCCAACATCATGATTACTTCGGATTAAATAAGCATAATAATAACTTAAGTACGAGACATTAATTTAAAAAGAAGAACATAGCTTACATTGATTATTTATCGCGTAGTGTTACACGGACAGAGCTCCGACTTTAAAAACCCGTAAAATAACCTTTACATAACCCGAACTAATCTAATATAACACTAATCTATACTATATATACATATATATATTTATTATACTAGGGAGTATTATTATTATTATGTTGGTGTGTTGGTGTGGTGTGTTTTTTATTTCGTCCAAAACACTGGCTTTTATAGAAATGTTTTGTGATTTTTATCCTCATGCAAGTTGCATGAGGTTTAGTGCATTTGCCATGCAACTTGCATGGCCTTGGATTCCAGCTCAAATTTTGGAAGTTTACATGCCGACATAGATATATAATATAAATATAAAATATAAAATATAAATAATTAATATAATTATTTATATATTATATTATATTCTTGTGCATAGTATACTAGATATTTTTGGTCCGTTGCGTCGAGCGTTGAGAGTAGACTCATGTTCCGGTTCCGGATTTTCAAACGTCCTTGCGTACTATTTTATATCGCGTACTTTGCATTTTGTAACTTGTACTCTTGTCATTTTTAGACGTTCTTCATCAATATTTTGAACCTTTTTAATTGTATCTTGTACATTTGAGCTTTTTGGACCTTTCCGTCTTCAAATCTCGTTTTCGCCTTTTGTCTTCGCACTTATTAAATATAAACGAATATTACTTGAATATGGAACAATTACAACTAAAATCCTGTCTTTCTTGGGGGATAATGCTATGAAATATATGTTCCTTTTTAGCCTTATCAATATCCCCACACTTGAACGTTGCTTGTCCTCAAGCAATACAGTCTTGAAATAATATAATACATCACACGAATCACTTCTTTATTCTTCACACTTTGTACATCAGTGATTTTGATAGAGCGGTATAAACAATGATAGTAATGATAGAACCATGGTTAAAGGTGGGTGTGTCATCCACAGTTGCCTTGGGTTTAGGTCAACGACACTTACAATCAAATAGCCGATTTACTTTCGGTTTTCAAAGCAAAGTGCACATTTGAAAGGCGGTTTACAGTCCCACATGACTATAAAAATGTAGATCCTTTAGGAAATTGGATCTTTATGAAAACATTTGATCTTTTAAAAATTCAAGCTAGATTTTACCCTAGACAAGTTTTCTGATTTGACCCACCATCGGTGTTGCAAAATATATTTGTGGATCAATATTTTGGCTAAAAACATTTAGGTTCGTGTAATCCACTGCTATCCCGGTATCGGAAGCACACATCCAGTTTACTTGTTCCGTATATTACCTTTCGGTAAACTACCGTCCGGTTGTAAAGGAAAGCGATGAACAAGAAACTGTTAAGGCAATGTCTAATGACATGCATTTGTTCATGGTCTAATTAACGTGTCGGATGCTAGAACTATCCTTGGTAGGAGCAATAGTAAAGATCATCCTTTGATTTTTCGGTCTGGCACAAGGTCCTGTCTTCGACCATGCTATGCAACCACCGTTCTTACGGTTGACACCCGATTTGGTTCAGGTGACCTAATGAATTCCAGGTGAATTCCTAGGATTTTACGTTCAATGGTAATGAACGCATTGAAAATGGGTTTTCAGAAAACAAATCGGTTTGTAATTTTTATCAAAATATTTTCTCGTTCAAGCTCGAGTTTAGATATCATCGAATTCCATGAGTTTGAATTCTCAATCTTTAAGGTCAATCTCAAGGATTGAGTAATATCAGGCTTAAAAGCTGATTTTTGATCTTTAAAGGAGATTATCCTTTCTGGGGATCTGATTCATTAGTCTTATCAAGCTAATTTGCACGGTGCCCCCCCCATTGTACGAGATAAATCCTTCTCATGGTTAGGATAAATCTGACCACTTGGCGACCCTGTTTGATGCTGAGGTCCGTGGATTTCCAGCCGATTTTAGTGATGACTTTTCTAGATTTTTCGTCAACCTACAGCTGGTCTGGACGACAACTTCATGACCTAAATCAAGAAGCGCGTGTCTTTTTCGGAAGACTTTACTTCCTTCTAATGATGGAATTGATTCATCGTGTAGATCCATCTTTCTTTCAAAAGTATCACAATAAACCGGGTAAAACTATTAATTTAGTTCAAAACAAAAGCACCTGCAATAACTTTACAGAAACATGTGATAGATAATTTTTAATTGAATAACTTGGTACATTCTCCCCACACTTAGTTTATTTCTTTGCCTTTTTATTCTCTTCTATTCCATTCTTAAATGAATTCAAGCGTTTTGGGTTGTTTCTCAATTTATGTCCTTTTTAAGGTAACGATAATTTCGGTATTAACACCTAGTTTTCATCGTTCATAAATATGTATAAACATGATTTTAAATTCATTTAGTTGAAATTTTTTTCAAATTTTCACAAAATTTGGCAAATAAACCAAGTGTAAACCCGAGAGAATTTATAACCCTTCCCCACACTTGAGATCATGCAATGCCCTCATTTGCATGAAATCAGACTCTAATTATAAATTCATGAGGGTGATTAGTATAGAAAAGTGATTAAGAATACCTAGTTTGTACTTACAAAGCTCGACGAATGATAGATGGCGCGCCTCATCGTTCATTCCTTCTTATTTTATCACACATGTTTTTCTTCAAAAATGGTTGCTTTTTTGAACAGTTTGCTAATCTTTGAAAATACGTCTTTTACCCTAACTTATCATGCATGTTTATTAACGAGTTATGCACTAACCCGAACCCCTAATTTAACGTTAAGTGGGGTTAGACTTCCCTACACTTTAGCTGACGATATGTGAAATCGGTGGAATAAGTTCCACGAATTAAAATAGTGAGCCAGTTATTTGCATCTCGGGTGGTGTATAATATATCAATGGGTTTAAAGTTTAGACTCACCCGATCGTCACTACTTAATTCTTTTTTAAGTGTAGCTTTTAGTAAATGGATATGTCTCTTTTCTGGTTCTTGGTCAAATGGATCGATATACACCGACATACTTATATCTATAGGGTGGTCAATTCCAAAAGTGTCCTTCCGTTTATTCTCGGGATTAAAGTTTTCACCTCTATTACCCAATTGGGTGAAATCCGAGGTGTCATTATCTATTACAGCTCGTAGTTCATCTTCAGTAGATGACTCGTCTATTGAGAATATTGGGTTGGAAAGTTGTGGGATGGTAAAGTTCGGTTTGGCCTCGGGGGTAAAATTTTCAACGTTATCGTTTTCCCAAGAGTACCAATTTGTCACCCTTTCTTCTTCTTCATCCTCCATTGATGGATTGATTATTTCGTCGGTAGAGGCTAATGTGTCGATATGTTGTGAATTTGGTAAGACTGAATAAAAAGTATCATCGGGATAGTTGGTGATTTCGGAGCTCTCGAATTCATCAAAATTCGATGATTTGAGATTTTCTTGCACACGACTCCTCAGATCAACAGGTGTGTAATCTGATAGAGTTTCAGCTTGCCGGTTTACAAACTCTCTCATTTGTTCCTTTTGAGCATCAAGTTCTTCGAGTTTGATTTTCATATTGTCTAAAGAATTTTCGGACACGTAATTTTCCTCGTCTTCTGGTTGTTGAGTTTGGATATATTCTTGGGAATAATCCCAATTAGAATTGTGTTCTTCATAATCGTTCCATTCAAGTTCTGTGGGTGCGTAATTTTCAGTAGGAACGTAATAGTAACATTCCCATGTTGAGTGATAATCTCCACAGATTTCACAACCAGTTATTGTTTCGTCGTTCGCGATCGAAGATTGACTGACCGAATTGTCATCAACACTCGGTTGAGAGTATTGATTTAATTGATTTTGGAGTTCAAAAAGAGTTTCCAAGGCCTTGTTTTCAAAATTTTCCATTTTATTGCGATGGCCAAATTTTAGCTACAATGTGGTGCATTCACGAATTATCCTATTAGTTATAAAAAATAGAAAAACTTATCTAAGTTGTCCAATTAATAGACTTTTCTGATTTTTGCCCACGTTTCGAATAGCCAAAAGATGCAGCAGGTAGCCAGGACCCTTTAAATCGGAAGCCCACAACTAGCCACTAACAAATCCAACTATTACTACGAACCAGAAAAATGTCAACGTCCATTAATTTAACCACTTAAATAATTTTTCTTTCCGTTTGAGAATTAGATAAGAAGTAGAGAAAATTTCTAAGTCCTAGAAAACTAAAGCGTCGAGAAATAAGAAAGAAATAGATTGCGCGTCGAAAAGTGTCGAAAAAAATAAAAAGGTAGAAAAATAGGCGTCGAAAAATAAAAATAAGAAAATAGCACGAAAAATGGCGTCGCAAAATTCTAAAGCACCTAATACTTAGTCTAAGGAATAAGCACTTAAGGGATTTTACGGCAAAGCCTAAAAATCTAAAAATAAAAATAACTACGGCAAAAATAAACTTAATACTAAAAGTTGCGACTATAGTCTAAAAAAAACTAAAGGTAATAAAACTTAAAATAATTTTTTTATAGACAAAATCTTAAAAATAAATAATTTTTTAAATTTTTTTTTTTTTTTTTTTTTTTTTTTTTTTTTTTTTTTTTTTTTCAAATATAAATTAAAAATATAGTGTTTCGCCGAGTCCCCGGCAGCGGCGCCAAAAACTTGATGTGGTAGCGTGGGGTTACGAAATATACTATATTTTTAATACGGAATGCTACAAAATTTAACAAGTTTTAATTAAATATTTACAAAATGGATATACCAAAACCTTGCTACAACACAATAGGCAGTGTACCTAGTCGCGGAGTAGTATAGTTTTTAGTAAGTCCGGTTCGTTCCACAGGGAGACGGGCTTATGAAACACTTATTTTTATATAATTATATTTGTACAAAAATATATAAATATATATATAATAATATATAAAAGTGGGGGTTTTACCGTTTAATGACCGGTTTGTCGATTTATATTTTAAGCGAAGCGTATAGTAAATGACGATATTTAAATAACAATATAAAATAAATAACAATAATTGAAATGACAATAAATAAAAGTACGAGAAAAAATGAAATAAAATATATTATGCTTATTTAAACTTCCGTAACCATGATGTTTGACGTTTTGATTTTAATTTTATGCCCATGGGTTAATTGTCCTTTGTCCTGGATTAATTAATATGTCCGTCTGGTTTTTGTCCATAGCAGTCCATCAGTCATAAATATAAAATGCGAGTGCCCTCGTCAAATTATTATTATACCCGAAGTTAAATATTCCAACTAATTGGGGATTCGAATTGTAACAAGGTTTTAATACTTTGTTTAATGAATACACCAGGTTATCGACTGCGTGTAAACCAAGGTTTTACTACTTTGTTAACAATTACACCAATTACCCTTGAATGTAATTTCACCCCTGTTTTAATTATTCTAGTGGCTATTAATCCATTCCCGTGTCCGGTTAAATGAACGATTATTCGTACATATAAATACCCCGCCCATCGTGTCCGATCGAGTGTATATGGTAATTTATAGGGACGCCCAATTGTAAATCTTTATATTAACATTAACAAACTATCATTTAGTTAAACAAATATAAAGCCCATTAATAGCTCATAGTCTAATTTCCACAAGTGTCGTTCTTTTGTCCAAACCCCAATTATGGTACAAAGCCCAATTACCCATTTTAGTAATTAGCCCAACATCATGATTACTTCGGATTAAATAAGCATAATAATAACTTAAGTACGAGACATTAATTTAAAAAGAAGAACATAGCTTACATTGATTATTTATCGCGTAGTGTTACACGGACAGAGCTCCGACTTTAAAAACCCGTAAAATAACCTTTACATAACCCGAACTAATCTAATATAACACTAATCTATACTATATATACATATATATATTTATTATACTAGGGAGTATTATTATTATTATGTTGGTGTGTTGGTGTGGTGTGTTTTTTATTTCGTCCAAAACACTGGCTTTTATAGAAATGTTTTGTGATTTTTATCCTCATGCAAGTTGCATGAGGTTTAGTGCATTTGCCATGCAACTTGCATGGCCTTGGATTCCAGCTCAAATTTTGGAAGTTTACATGCCGACATAGATATATAATATAAATATAAAATATAAAATATAAATAATTAATATAATTATTTATATATTATATTATATTCTTGTGCATAGTATACTAGATATTTTTGGTCCGTTGCGTCGAGCGTTGAGAGTAGACTCATGTTCCGGTTCCGGATTTTCAAACGTCCTTGCGTACTATTTTATATCGCGTACTTTGCATTTTGTAACTTGTACTCTTGTCATTTTTAGACGTTCTTCATCAATATTTTGAACCTTTTTAATTGTATCTTGTACATTTGAGCTTTTTGGACCTTTCCGTCTTCAAATCTCGTTTTCGCCTTTTGTCTTCGCACTTATTAAATATAAACGAATATTACTTGAATATGGAACAATTACAACTAAAATCCTGTCTTTCTTGGGGGATAATGCTATGAAATATATGTTCCTTTTTAGCCTTATCAGCCACGCTAGAAACGTGGAAGACCAATTGGTTCCAAAGATAAAAATTCTCGAAAAAGAAAATCAGCTGATAATGAGGTAAAAGAAAGTGTTCAAGAAGAACCACAAATCAATACTCCTTCTGCAGAGGATATTGATGATGAAAATACAGAAATTGCAATAAAATATGCAATATTATAGAACCGAAACGAAATGACAAATATTGATGAGAATTTTTCAAATAATGTTTAAATGACATCATGAATAAAGATGATGATCTGGAACCAAAATCTGTCATTGAATGTCAATATAAGACATGACTAAGCTCAATGAAAATGAGCAATATGAGCTGAATTAGAATAGCTCAATAAAGGAAAAGTTTTCGGATCAATCGTTATTCACTTTTAAAGATGTGAAACGTATGAGGTATAAATGAGTTTTTATCCGGAAAAAAAATGAGAAAAATGAAGTTATATGGAAAGGCTAGACTTAAAAAACCAGGAATGGATTATGAGGAAAACTTATCCTCCTGTAATGGATGAAATTAGTTTTAGATACTTAATCAGTTTGGCAGTTTTTTAAAAAATTTAGAAATGCATCTCATGGATGTTGTTACTGTTTATCTATATGAATCACTTGATAGTGATATATACATGAAGGGTTTAAGGTATCAGAAGCATCTAATGCAAAACTCAAGGAAATGTATTCCATTAAATCACAAAGATTTTTATATGAGTTGATACAATGGTATAATTGATTAATTGATTACTTGATAAGAAAATGGTATACAAATAATCTTATTTGCACATTTTTTATTAAGAAAAAAAATGTTCGGATATGTGATGGTAGTTATTTTTGTCAATTATCTTAAATAAAGAAATCTATGAATCCATTCAACTTCTAAAAGAAGATTTTGAAAAAAAAATCTTGAAATAATCAAGTATTACGTTGATTTACATATTAAGCATATGTTTAATGATTTACTTATACATCAAACAAACTATACCGAAAAGATTTTAAAACATTTTTAAAGACAAAACCATTGGTTGATATATCACTCAATATTGACACTGGTCCATTTCATCCCCGTGAAGATCGTGAAGATCTTTACGGATCAGAAGTTCCATATCTTAGTGCAATTGGGGTTATTATGTATTTTACAAATTGTACAAGACCTGACATTTCTTTTGCAGTTAATTTGTTGACAAGGTTCAGCTCAACCCCTACAAAAAGACATTGAAATGGGATCAAGCAGATATTTTGATACCCTTGAGGAACTGCTGATTTAAAATTATTTTATTCTAACGCTTCAAAACAAGATTTGGTTGATTATGTATATGCAGGTCATTCATCAAATCCTCATAAAGATAAATCTCAAACTCGATATGTATTCCTAAATGGAGGTACCACAAAATCATGGCGTTCTTAAAACAAACACTTGTTGCAACATCACCAAATCATGACGAAGTGATTGCATTATATGAAACTACTCGAAAATGTGTTTGTTTGAGATCAATGACACAAATCGTTATTGATTCTTGTGGACTAGCACGCTATAAAAGACTAACAACTATCTTCACCAACAACTATATATGAAGATAATGCATCTTGCATAATACAAATGAAAGAAGAGTATCAAAAGTGACTGAACAAAATATAAATGCTGACGAGGCGCCAAAGCCATAGACGGTCTTAACGGTCATAAGTTTGATGGAAAAGAATGGTATGTTGGTAAGGCTCAGAAAAGACTAAAAGGGAATAAGAATTGAAACAAGGGTTTGAGCAAACCATGAAGGAGACTGTAGACAAATCACAGGGGCTAAACTTGTACATAAAAGATTTAGATGATACAGTTTCAGATGAAAACCTTAGATTCTTATCATATACTCAAGATCTCATTAAGGACAATCAGAATGAAATGAGATATGTTCAGTCAAGCAAAAACTCCGCTGATCTTTTCACCAAAGCACTTCCAATTGCTATTTTCATAACACACGTTCATAATATTGGCACGAGGCATGTTCAGAAGATGTAACAATTCAGGCGTTACCTACTTGAGGGGGAGTCAAATCTATGCTGCACTCTTTTTCCCTTAGCCAAAGTTTTATCCCACTGGGTTTTCTTTAGCAAGGTTTTTAACGAGGCAGTATTAATTGCTCTTTAAAAAAATTACCATCCAAGGGGGAGTGTTGTAAATTTAGTAGTCAAATATGGATGGTAATTAGTCAAATATGGATAGTAAAATTTGTACTATATATATGTGCATAATGTAAGTTACAAAAACACACATATACATCTTAATACACACATATTTGATAATAAATATACTTCTCATATTCTCTCTTCTACAAATTATTATTTGTAAAAACAGGCCACTAAAGGTAGTTATAAGCCTTCTGAATTATAACAACAATTTCTTTTTACGTACTATTGTTAATATTGATATTATTTTATCAAATAAATATACGATACAAAAATATTTTACTACGTAATATAATTACATTAATAAAACCTATCATATTATTTTTATGATGTTAAATGAACTTTATAAATTTTATTACTTAAGATATATAAAAGTATATTTTTATATAAAATATTATTTATTAATAAATGAATTATATTAGTTACTCTAATAGATCTTTTAAAAATATAAAATGACGATATTTAAACTATATAATAATTATGTATAAATTTTGGAAATCATTTTGAGTCAAATTGACTTTTGTTGACTTTTGCATATTAGTCTCGAGCATTAGGATAGTGGTACACTATGACTTGACCTAATTTGTTAAGACAAATATTGACCAACATATACATTTATATACTTAATTTAGGTTCGTGAATCCAAGGCCAACCTTGCACTTGTTCAATGACGTCATATGTATTTTTACTACGAAATACAGTATTGTGAGTTTCATTTGCTCCCTTTTTAAATGCTTTTGCAATATATATTTTTGGGACTGAGAATACATGCGCTGCTTTTATAAATGTTTTACGAAATAGACACAAGTAATCGAAACTACATTCTATGGTTGAATTATCGAATCGAATATCACCCCTTTTAGCTTGGTAACCTAAGAATTAGGGAACAGACACCCTAATTGACTTAAATCCTAAAGGTAGATCTACGGGCACTAACTCCCCACATACTGGAAAGTGGTATGCTTTAGTACTTCGAGTTTATATTATACAGATGGATTTCTGTTTTGGGGATATTCTATATGCATGATGTTAATGTCGGTTACAATGTGTTCAATCCATATGAATGATTTTTAAACACTTGCGAGTGTATGATTATTGAATAAAGGAAATCTTGTGGTCTATTAAAATTATGGAATTGATGGATTATGATAAACTAATGAACTCACCAACCTTTTGGTTGACACTTTAAAGCATGTTTATTCTCAGGTATTAAAGAAATCTTCCGCTGTGCAATTAGCTCATTTTATGGATATTACTTGAAGTCATTCTTGGCATATTTCGAAGAACATTGCATTCGAGTCATTGGGTTCATCAAAGATTATTATTAAGTCAATTTATCTTTGGATAATAGATATTATGAAATGGTAGGCATGCTTGTCAATTTTCGATGTAAAGAAAGTTTGTCTTTTAAAAACGAATGCAATGTTTGTAAAATGTATCATATATAGGTCAAATACCTCGCGATGTAATCATATGTTATTGTATTCGTTCTTATGGATTAGGACGGGTCTTTACATGGGGCGAGGCACAAGAGTCCAAGTACCATTTTTAATTAAAGCATTATATTCCTCAGTCATAGTGTTATGCCAGTTAGGTTCGTTAAAGGCGTTGGAATATGATTTTGGTGTAGGAGAAGGTGTGGAAACGAGGAGATTAAGACATTGAACAGGTTTGGTGGTGCCAAGGCGGTGTCGAGTAACCATAGGGTGAGTGGAGGTCGTGTTTTGAGGTGGTGGGGTTGGTGAGGGTGCGGGAGTAGGAGGAGAAGGAGGAGGATTAGGAGTGTCGGGTGAGGGTGGAGTGGAGACAGGAGATGAAGATATGTCTAAGAGAGTGCGAGAGAATAGATTTGGAGGAGGGTCGATAAATTCATACGATGGGGATGGCAAGGTAGTAGTGGAGCTATAAGGGAAGGAAGTTTCATCGAAGGTGACATGACGAGAGAGAATTATTTTGTAAGTGGTGAGGTTAAGACATCAGTATCCGCGGTGATTCGATGGATAACTGAGAAAGATACATGGGGTAGAGCGTGGAGCGAGTTTGTGAGTGTTGTTGAGGTGAGGGTAGCAAAGACAACCGAAAACAAAGAGTGTGAAGTAGTTGGGTGGATATTTGTAGAGGCGTGTGTTGGGGATATCGTGGTTTATTGCGGATGAGGGTAGGAGGTTGAGTAGATAGGTGGCCATGTGAAGGGCCTCGACCCAGAAAGTAGGGGGTATGTTTGCCTGAAAGAGAAGGGTGCGTATGAAGTTATTGATAGTACGAATCATTCGTTCAGATTTTCCGTTTTATTGGGAGGTTTGCGGGCAGGAAAAGCGTATTTGAATACCGTTGTTTTGGAATATTTGTTTAAATTGATTGTTGTCGAATTCACCGCCGAGGTCACATTGGAGGGCTTTGATTTTAGAATTGAATTGAGTTTTAATGTATGCACGAAATTGAGTAAATTTATTAAAGACTTCAGATTTATTGCGTAATAGAAAAACCCATAAGTAATGCTAGTAATGATCTAGAAAAATGACATAATATTGGTAACCACTAAGACTTGGAATAGGTGAACTCCATAAATCCGAGTGATCAATATCAAATAACGAATTAGCATGAGAAACGGAACTACTAAACGGAAGTCTCACATGCTTGCCAAGTTGACAAGCATGACAAAGAGCAGGAGACTTCGTATTATTACATGTAATATAATTATTAGAAATAAGACGATGAAAAACATCAGTGCTTGGATGTCCAAGGCGCTGATGCCAAATGCTGGGTGTGGTGATGAGAGCATGATGAGGTGGGGATGGTGTTGGATTCGTGAATGGGTAGAGATCTCCTATGCTATCACATCGAAGGAGCAAGCGTTGAGTCAAGTAGTCTTTAACCGAAAAACCATACTCGTTAAATGAAACAGAAACTTTATTATCACGAGCAAAACGACGAACGGAAATAAGATTTTTAACTATGTTAGGTGTAACGAGAACATTAGACAGGTGTAGGGGTCGGTTAACATTAGGCAAAATGCTATGACCTGTGTTGACAACGGGAATGTGATTCCCGTCACCAACAACAATAGAAGGATAAATGCAATGATTAAAAATAGTACTTAAATTTTCAATGCTAGAGGTGATGTGAGTTAACGCACCAGTGTCCATAATCCAACCGGAGTTACCGTAGTCTGTGGGAGTGTTGGCATTAGCTGCCTTCGGTATAAAAGTCTCATGATGTTGCATTAGACCGACAAATGTACTGTTAGCAGGTGCAGCTAGCCCGCTGAAAAAGGCTATAGGCCCAATACCGTGTTGCTGTCGTTGGGCCATAAGCAAATAATAAAAAATGATATGGAGCAATTGAATGATAATATATCTTAACTTTCCTATAATCTTCCTTTGATTTCGTACAGCAAATCAATCTCAGTAAACAAATTAAATGAATTTATTCTTGAAATTCCCTTCCTTCTTGCTTTCACTGCGTTGATCTTTTATAATAATAAATAAATTAAAGATATGTATCGAATAAAAAATAATGATTTGCTGTGGTGGCCTTATTGATGCTCGCAAAAAGCAATTTGTAACAAAGTTGACGAAGTCAATTGTTCTTGCAACAAAGATGAGAGATTTTGTCGTCACATATATTGAAACAAAATTGCTAGTGGTTGACTCAACAATTAATTATCAGAGGTGCAGATATTTTGGAAGCTAAAAAAAGGAATAAGGATAGAAGGATTTTACACAAATCGAGAAAGATGAACTTGATCTTTAATTCCCTTTTTTTCTTTCTTTCTATTCTCGATTCAACCAAAATATAAATGTATTATACATTCGATTGATGGCATGGACTATCAACTTGTCTATCGGAAGAATAGAAATACGATGTGGGTGGTGAAGCTGTAGATTAATGGTAATAGATTAGGGTTTTCTAGCATCTGATATCATGTTAGTGTGTAGAAAAGTGCGTAGTATTATTTCTGAATGATTATAATTGTGGGTTACATACATATAAATAGGATTGAGCAAGAACTAAACCCTAGTGAACTAGATAAGCTATCGGGCCCTTATAGAACACGGGCTAAATAATCCAATATATAAATGCATAAACAATATCCATCTAACACAGAGTAATTCTGTATTTTTATGAATGTCTATATTAGTAATTTTATTTGTTTAATAATCAAATAATTTATTATGCCAAACATTGAGATAACTGATTATATGATTATTACGATATCAAATCACATAATCAAATCCAAACACCTTTATTTTTACCATGTTTTGTTACAGATGATTATTTAATTATGATTATTCAAAACGCATAATCAATTTTCTAATCGCAACCCCAAACACCCCTAAGTGAATCCTATAATACTTGATGTTTCTTATGAGTTGATCATATTAGCATGTGTTTATGAGAATTTGTCAAGTATTTTAATTGAATAATGAAGAAACGTGACATTTATTTCGAAAAACAATATAAATTTTGTAAAATTCTAAAAAAAACTTGTAGCATCGTAGTATAAAAACATATAAAATAGAATTAAAAGAAAAGAAGTACTCCGTATAAAAGAATATTAAAGTAAAAAAAAAAACTATCTACAAATTGAATAACACAAACATTATGTTAGTAAAAGAAAAAAAAAATTAAAGAAAAAGAAAAAGAGAAAAAGGATAATGAATAAGGAAAGAAAAAAAAACACTTTGCTAAAAAAAAAAAAAAAAAAAAAAAAAAAACTAGGATAAGAGACTCAAACCCATGACACGTTGGATGCTAAGACTAGTTTTAACGCAGCGTCATATGGACCAGCGTCAACTGATTTGTGTAACATCCTGCTTTTTCCCGTACGTGAATTAAGGTCATGTGAGGCTTATAGACGAAGTTCGGGCGAATATGTATAGCGGGAACGAGGTGTACTAGTCGTATAAATCAATTGTTAAGCTAAGTTGTCGAATTGGGTCAGTTACAGGCCATTGTTGCGCCGCGAGGCTCTTGGGCGCGCCGCGACAAACAACACAAATCAAAGTCAGTAGGGGAAACAAGCAGCTCGAATTTTATGTGCATTGCCGCGCCGCGACATATGGGGTCGCGCCGTGACCCACTGGGTGAACTGGTTCCGATTTTAGCTTTTATAAAGAGTGAATCAAGGGTATTTTCATCTTTTCACGTGTAGATCTGATTGAGACTTTAAGTCTCAGCCACTTATCTCATTTAATTCATTTCTTTTCTCTTTTCTTCTCTATTTTCCTCTCAAAATACAAAACCTACTTAGATCTAAATTAAGACTTGAAGGTGAAGATTTGTTAATCAATCCTTGGAGCAAGAAATAAAGTTGTTCTCCTTGTCCTTAGCTACGAGTGGATAGTGTTGGTAAGTCTTAACGCCGTGTTTTGAGTTTTAGTTAATTTATGGCTAGGGTTTGGCCATTTGAGTCTTGTAAGAAACATTTAGGGACTTAATGGGTGGATTTGGGTTAATATAATCCAAGAAAACCCAAAAGGTGTTAGTCTAGGGTTTTGGTCATATGGATTGAGGTTGTAATTGTTAAATTGTGTTGTTAGGCACTAATACACTTGTTAAATGTTGAAAGATTGTAAATGGGTTAAGTTTGACCAAATTTGTAAGTCTAAGTGTTAAAATGGGTCAAATGGGTAATGTTGACCTAATTTGGTGAAATGGGTATGAAATACCCTAAGTTTGTGTTAGTTAGAGTTAGTAGACTTTAAATCACTAGCTTTAATGATTAAAGATGAGTCTTGGCCATTTATGGGCGGTTTTGGTGTAGTTGAATTATTTAATGCAATTGGGTCATTAAATGCTCAAGTGTAAGTATTGTGGTTGGTTCCACAAGTTATGTATTGAATGTGTACTTAATGTATTAGGTACGTTGCTTTGAAGTTTTGGAAGTGCATAATCATCATCCTGGTGTTAAGGTGAGTGGAATAATTATGCGTGCACGTATATAATGTATTTATTTGTGTAGCGTGAAATGTGGAATTGTCGCGGTGTTTAAGAAACCACATTCTATGTAACGAGTGAAATTGTCGCGGTGTTCAAGACACCACTCATTGGTTTGATTGACATGTGGAATTGTCGCGGTGTTCAAGACACCACATTGTCATGGGAGTGAAATTGTCGCGGTGTTCAAGACACCACTCATTGGTTTGATTGACATGTGAAATTCTCGCGGTGTTCAAGATACCACATTGTCATGGGGGTGAGTTAGTCGCGGTGTTCAAGACATCACCCGGAGGATTAGTGAATACGCGGAGTAATGTACACTAATGGATGTTATGAACTCCGACGGTCTTTCAAGTACCGTTTCCTTGTTCGATTGGTTAACCATGGTTGTGTGAAGTTGTATTTAGCATATTAAATTGTGAACCAAATGCTATTGTCATTGCTAGCTTATTGTGAATCGCGGATAGTAGTTTATGCATGTTGTTTGTGTGGTTGTCGAATTGCAAGCTTGTATGCGGTATTGTGTTTGATATTGCAAGTAAGTAGGTTATATATGCATGTGTATACTTATTGCACTCACTAAGCGTTAGCTTACCCCTCTCATTGTTTATCTTTTTAGATGCAGGTGCGGAGAAGGAAAAGGGGGTTGTTGGATACTAGTTCCCCATGTTGGATTTGTGTTGAAGCTTTTGAAGCCGATCTAGCATTTTGGGTAGTTTAGCCCCAAACCATGCTCGTGTGTAGTTTGGATTAAAACTATCATTTTAAGTGGGTCGAACTTGTATTACATTTGATTAATGGCCTTCGTGCCTTTTTGTAAACATTAAACTTGTGGTATTGTTTTAATGGATCGTATGGAATGGTTTACAACGTTGAATGGCATGTAAATGTTTAATTACTTTTAAAAAAAAATTACTCGTGTTTAATACGGGTTGAGTTGTTTCAAGTGGTATCAGAGCATGGTCTAAGGAATTTAGGCGACTTGAGATAGGTGCCTAGACTTAGACTTTATTGTGTGTGCGCTTTATGCGGGACTTGTAGGTCTTCGGGTAGGATCGGGAATCGTTAGTGCTTAGGTTTATGTGATCTAACCTTGCGCTAAATGTTTTGTGTTGTATTTGCAATCATCAATCGAGATAGACGTTGTACTAGTGAGTTAATGCGAAGTGCTCGCGGGTGCAATTCGTGTCAAACAAGCGATGTACGATGATTGTTGAGCAAGATGAGGTGTTGAGGTGTATATGTGTATATATATATGTCATGTCTTTTCGTTTCGATGTTTAACCTCTTCCGTTTTATAGAATGAAGATGAGAAACAGACACAACACCGATAATGGGGGCACGAGCGAGGACCCCGAGTTCACGGCCAAGGTTGAGGCCATTTTGAAAAGTCATCATGCGTCTTTCCTAGAAGATGTTAAGAAGATGTTTCTAGATACGATTGACGAGCAATTATTCAACGTAGTAAAGGAGCAAATTAAAGTTGTCCTTCAAGAGGACAATGTTGGAAGACGAGACTTTTTCTATAAGAATTTCAAAGATGCTCAACCTCCTACTTTTGAGGGCGAACGGGATCCACTTAAGAGTGCCCGGTGGATCACCGACATGGAGGGGGCTTTTCGTACTTGTGAATGCCCTCTTGATAAAAAGATGAGGTATGGTTGTAACATGTTGAGGGGCGATGCCAAGTTGTGGTGGGACGCGAAAATCCAACTTTATGGTGAAGAACAATGTATGGATTTTACTTGGGATGAGTTCAAGGCGGAGTTTTTCCAAGAGTACCGAACTTCGGCCGATCTTACAAGGCTTAAGGATGAATTACGTTCCTTGAGGCAAGGTTCGATGGATTTGAACACTCTCAAATCCGTTTTCTTGTCCAAGACCCAATTTTTCCCGGAGTATGTCGAGAATGATAAAATGTTGAAGGAAGACTTCTATCAAATCTTGAACGATAGTTATGAAGAGAAGATTAGTGTAAATGTGATGAAGAGTTTTGATGAGTTGTTCAATATGGCCAAAGGTTTTGAGGCGCTTGTGCTGAGAAAGAGTGGCTTTACTTTTGGCAAAAGGAAGTTTGAAGCTACTAGTCATTCGAACTTTTCAAACAAGAAGAATAAAAGGGCTCTGAGAGTGTTGGTAGTGTGAAGAAAGGTGCTTTCGGAGATTTTCCTTATTCTTGTCACAATTGTGGACGAAAGGGGCATATGGCCCGTGATTGCACCAAACCATCTACTACAACCAAACTTACTTGTTACAATTATGGTAAAGAATGGCACCGAAGGCCGGAGTGTCCCGATTTGAATAATGATAATGTTAAGAGGTTGGAGAAGGCGGCGGGCACGGCTAAGGGGTGAAACTATTTGATGACCAATGATGAGGCCAAGCAATCCAATGAAGTTGTCTCAGGTACTTTCATGGTTAACTCTAATCCGGCAAGGATATTATTTGATAGCGGTGCTAATTTGTCTTTTGTGTCACCTCGATTTGTGCCTAAGCTTAACAAACCACTAGCTAAGTTAAGTCATCCGGTAGAAGTTGAAATAGCGGATGGTAAGACGGTGCTAGGGGTTGATGTGTGTAAAGATTGTAATGTTGTGTTTGGTACCGAAACGTTTAAAATTGATCTCATTCCGATGACTTTGGGTGAGTTTGATATTGTTGTGGGTATGGATTGGCTCGATCATTATAGAGCCGATATTGCATGCCATGATAAGTTCATTCGTGTCAAGACCCCAAGTGGGGGAGAGTTGATTATTCATGGCGATAAACGAAGAAGACTCGTACCATTATGCACGTATGCACGGGCACGATGTTTTCTTAAGAGTGGCGGTATGGTTTATCTTGCCCATGTAGTTGATACTCGTGATGAGCCACCATCCATTCGTGAAATTTCGGTGGTAAATGAATTTGAAGACGTTTTTCCGAATGAGTTACCGGGTGTTCCTGCGGAAAGACAAGTCGAATTCCGCATTGAGTTGGTTTCGGGAGCTACTCCCATTGCTAAAACTCCTTATCGTTTAGCGCCGACCGAAATGCAAGAGTTGTTAAATCAAACCCAAGAGTTGCTTGAAAAGGGTTTTATTCGACCGTGTTCCTCGCCATGGGGTGTTCCGATTTTGTTTGTGAAAAAGAAAGATGTTAGTATGCGGAAGTGCATCGATTATCGGGAGTTGAACAAAGTGACGATCAAGAATCGTTATCCATTGCCTCGAATTGATGATTTGTTTGACCAACTCCAAGGTGCAACGTATTTTTCTAAGATTGACTTACGATCCGGCTATCATCAAGTGCGGGTCTGTGAGGAAGACATAGAGAAAACGGCTTTCCGAACTCGTTACGGACATTTTGAGTTTGTAGTTATGCCTTTTGGTCTTACGAATGCACCGGCTGCATTCATGGATCTTATGAACCGAGTGTGCCAACCTATGTTGGACAAGTCGGTGATTGTGTTCATTGACGACATACTTGTTTATTCTAAGAGTATGAAGTAACATGAGTACCATTTGCGTGAAGTGTTGAAGACGTTGCGGAAGGAGAAGTTGTATGCTAAATTCTCCAAATGTGAATTTTGGCTAAGGAAAGTTCAATTCTTTGGCCATATTGTGAATAAAGAAGGTATTCAAGTAGATCCGGGGAAGATAGAAACGGTGAAGAATTGGGGAAAACCGACTACGCCTACGGAAATTCGAAGTTTTCTCGGGTTGGTCGGTTATTATCGTCGGTTTATCCAAGACTTTTCTAAAATTGCTTCTCCTTTGACGAAGTTAACAAGGAAGAACGTGAGGTTTAATTGGGAAAACGAGCAAGAAATTGCCTTCCAATTATTGAAGGAGAAATTGTGTCAAGCTCCGGTGTTGGTATTACCGGAAGGAATTGAAGATATGACGGTTTATTGTGATGCTTCATTAAATGGAATCGGGTGTGTTCTAATGCAAAGAGGTAAAGTCATCGCTTACGCCTCTCGACAATTAAAGGAACACGAAAAGAGATACCCGACTCATGATCTTGAATTAGCGGCGGTGGTACATGCGTTGAAAATTTGGCGCCACTACTTGTATGGTATCAAGTGTACGATTTATTCGGATCATAAGAGTTTGAAACACCTCTTTAATCAACGAGATTTGAATTATCGTCAACGTAGGTGGATGGATGTGGTAAAGGATTATGATTGCAAAATACTTTATCATCCGGGTAAGGCGAATGTAACATCCTCAATCTGGCCTAGATGTAAGATTACTAAAGTGCCCTTAAGTTAGTACAGTGTTACTATATGCTTTTATTTTTATTTAATATTTATTATTATTTAATGATGTGGTTAGGACCAGTTTGTGACAAGGGTCACAGAACAGGTTTATTTATTTAATTTGGACTTCGTTTGGGTTGCCAAATGATGTACGAAAGATATCAGATAACTGATAAATACCCGTGTGTTGCACAGTGTAGGAATTAAACCTAATATGTTGACTAGTGTTGCTTCTATCCTCTTTTATTTCCAGATTTTTCCACACACACAAATACACACCCGTACTTACTCTTTCACCTAACCAAAACCCTAATCCTTAATTCTTGCTTTAGAGCTCAAATCGTTTATATTATTGTGTTCCTTGTGATTCACTGATTCTTTTAAGGTAAGGTTTGTATCATTTCGTGATTTAATCTTTGAGAAATTAAGAATTTTGTGTTAGTTTTCATAAAAGTGTAATTTGGGTCAAAATGGGTTGATTTAGTGTTGTTTGTGTCAAAACCTTGTGGGTTTGTGTTTTTAAATGATCAGTGTATCAGATTTGGTAAGTTTTAAGGTTAAAAACGAGCTCTAGATCGAGAATTAGTGAGTTTGGTGAGAAACCCGTCACTTTGGCAGCTGCTATTACAGATGAACTACCCTCGGCCGATGGTCGTTGACGATCGACCGATGGTGTTTGACGATCGGTCGACGGACTAGACCCTCGACCGATGGTGTGAGTCCTTCGACCAACAGTTAGTGACGATCAGCCGATGGTGTAGTGACGATCGGCCGATAGTCTCTGACAATCGACCGATGGTCTATGCCTAAGTGCTAATTTCTAGCCGTTATGCTGCCCGTTTGTATTTTGGTGTTTATGATGTAAATTTTAAAAGTGCATAAGTGTTAAACGGAAAATTTTTAGCGGATACTTTTTCTGACAAAAATTTATATATATTGTTATTTGGTGTTAATGGACAATAACTAACTTGGTTTGCCTTATGTTCAGGTGAAAAAGATAAGGAAGCCGCTCAATAGTAGATTATCTGAGCTGGTTGCAGGTAATTGGTGAGTGGGACTAACTGAAGAATATAGTATATAGAAGCATGTTATATTATGATTGCCATGCTTGTTAGATATTGATGTGGTTAGTTAGTACGTTGTGGTGACTGCATGTTGGTTAATGCTTGTCTGCTGGAGCCCAGTGCGTCCCTATTATGTGGTGGCCTCGGTAGGAGAGATCAACCTGCGGGTTGGGTTCCTCATGTGGTGGCCTAGACAATCGTGGTGTATATATATGTGAATGACGCGTTCGTCGCGTGTGGATTATATATATACAACACGGTGGTGGAGGAACTTCTGGTAAGCCCCAGTCCAATCAGCTGGTGGTTAATGGTTTGGCCGAGTCGCCAAAGTCTCTGTAGACGGCACTTGGGTGATGTTTGTGTGTTAAACTATTGTGACATTATTAGTATAACACTTATGTATGCTATGGCCTGTAGTTAGTCGTACTCACTTAGCTTCGTGCTAATTCCCCTCCATCTCCTCCCTGCAGGTTGTTAGCTTTTGTAGATAGTGCTTTTGGGATAAGACGGGCATGATGATGTTATGTTTGACAGGGTTAACTCTGATGTGGTCTTTTAGAATATGAACCGTGTACTTTTGAAAAAACAGAATGTATTTACGTCTCTTCCTGTTAATATGTAAATTGTTTTAATGACACGTGACATCGGTTTGTACAAATGTCAATATCGTATTTAATTAATATTATGCTTCCGCCACGTATTTATTATAAAAAAAAATAATAGCGGTGTCACAGCAAACGTGGTCGCGGATGCGTTAAGTCGAAAGAGTCAACATCTGGCAATACGAGTAGGGTCGTTACGTATGATCATTACTAACGATTTTCTTGTAAAGCTTGGTAAAATTCAAATAGAAGCGTACGTTCACAACAAGCATGAAGAGCAGATTGTAGGGCAAACGGAGTCTATTACTTTAGGCCTGCATGGTTTGTTGTCTTTTCAAGGAAGAGTGTGGGTGCCTAAGATGGGTGGTTACCGACAAGTGCTACTTGATGAAGCATATAAGTCAAAGTATTCCATTCATCCGGGTGCAACGAAGATGTACTATGATTTGAAGAACGAGTATTGGTGGCCCGGTATGAAGCGTGATGTTGTTAAGTATGTTGAACAATGCGTCACGTGTTTGCAAGTTAAAGCCAAATACCAAAAGCCGTATGGTAAGTTACAACCATTGATAGTTCCAAAATTGAAATGGGAGCACATTACCATGGACTTCATTACCAAGTTACCAAAGACAGCGAGAACCCAATATGATACGATTTGGGTGATAGTTGATAGATTGACGAAGAGTGCTATGTTTCTTCCCCTTCGGGAAACGATATCGTCGGAGACTTTGTCCAAGTAGTTTATCAAGGAGGTGATATCGAGACATGGGGTTCCTATATCTATTGTTTCGGATCGAGATACTCGTTTCACTTCTCGGTTTTGGAATAAGTTTCATGAAGATATGGGTACTCAATTGAAAATGAGCACGGCGTATCATCCTCAAACGGACGGTCAAACCGAGCGTACAAACCAAACGTTGGAGGATATGTTAACTGCGTGTGTTATTGATTTCGGTGGTAGTTGGGATGAGCACTTACCATTGGTGAAATTCTCGTACAATAATAGTTACCACACTAGTATTGGAATGCCACCTTATGAGACGCTTTATGGGCGTTGTGACGACCCGGAAATTTCTAACTAAATTTAAACTTAATCTTTATATAATTCCAACTTGATAAGCAATGAATTTTAATAAATCTTGAACCTCCGAAAAGAGTTTTACACAAGCTTTTGGTCACCCTTTTATTCCGACGATTCACGAACGTCATAACTTGATTTAATTGTTTAATTATTGTGTGTATATATATGGATTTATATATATTTAACTTGAAAATATGATAATTAAATATCTCATTAAGTATATTAACAAAGTATTATATATATATTTTCATACTACTAATTTAAAGAGTTTTCAAACAATATATATATATATATATATATATATATATATATATATATATATATATATATATATATATATATTACTATTTAAACGACGTAATTAACTTATGTTAAAATGTATTTACATATAATGTATTACGAGTGTAAATACATCCTTACAAGTATTGAATACACTTTATAATATACCAATACATATAAAGGATAGCTATACTCATATTTCCATTCAATTTTCTTAAAGAATTCTACTCGCATTCATACGGTATTTTTACCCGAATTATACACAGCTTCTAGAAGTATTTACTATTGGTATATACCAATAGAAATCTGAAATTATTTGTGTAATATGTCATCCATGACCTAATCAATTTAATATGTCATGCATGACTTAATACAATTTAACTTATCTTAGATATTTTTACTAAAAGCCAAAATTATAAGCTTATAAATAAGGACCATTTTAACTCATTTTTACTCCACATTTTCTTAAACTAAAAACACACACTTGAATGCTCTCATATCATACTTTAATCTCAGCAACTTTCCTCTTCATAATCAAGGTAAAAGACTTCTCAAAATCCTTGTTCAATTTCTTGTATAGTTGCTATCTTATTATACTTATAAAACTTGTAAAAACTAGAACTTGTTTTGGTGAACACCAAGCTTGTTTGAAAAACTAATCTAATCTTTCTAACTTAACTCTAATAACACTTATTTATATGTATTATGATATTATATTAAGTTAATATAAGAACTTATAACTTGCACATATGAAGAACACCTTGAAACTTAACATATATCCTTTATTCTCCATTCGGTAAAAAGCGGGCTGTTTTGGGTTGGAAATTAAAAACCTATCTTAGACTTTGAGTTCAAGGCTAAGAATTTGGAAATATGTTAATATATGTAAATAAGACTTCCAGTATTTTTTTCATGATTTTAGACAAAGTTGAAGTATTTTATCAAAAATCATATATTGGGTGGATGCCGGGATTTTTCCAAATCTGTTCACCGACACAAAAAGAGAGTAAAGCTCTAAAAATTACTACTTGGGATGAACTTTTCGAATTGGTTTTGTAAAATTTACTTCTTAATGAATCCATAGCAATTTGATTCACTTTAAACGGAGTTGTAATGAATATTTGGCATGCAAAACAAAATCTGCTAAAATTAACGTTGTATGGACGAAATCTATATTATAAAAACTATATTAACCATATCCTTGTTAACTTTTCCTATATCCTATATATATTTGGACATGTTATTAGTAGTATAACAAAATATTACAATTTTGGTTAATTCTGTGATTGTATATATGTATAATAATATTCTTGGTACGTCCTAACACAATAAGTATACAATACGTTTTGATAAATCCTAAGACAATACGTACACAATACGTCTTAGTTAATTCTAAGACAATACATATACAGTACATCTCTGGGTTGATGCAAAGATAATATGTATACAATACGTCATGGGGTAATTCTAAGATTATATATATATATATACCGATTATTGGACTGTTGGACTTTTTGGACTATTTTGGACTACTAACAATGGACTACTAACATAAAATGTTAAAAATTATTATATAAGTATTCTATGAACTTGCTTTATTTTATTCATATGTCGTATTATTATCTGAATCGTTATTATTGTTATAGGTTCGTGAATCCAAGGACGACAGTCATATTTTTAATAAGTTGAAAACTTATTATTAATATACTTTTACTACTGTGAGTATATAGTCCCATTTTTAAACTCTACAAATATTTTGGGATGAGAATACATGCATTTTATATTTTACGCCATAGACCCAAGTACTTAGAATATATTCTACGTTGAGTTGTACCACTTTGCATATCTTCCCTAATACTTGGTAACTAATATTTACATGTTGTAAGAACATGTATACGTGAATCCTATTGATAGATCTATCGGGTTTGACAACCCCATCCGGGCTAGTCGCTCTAGTATCATAAACGGTTGCATAGTACTTCGTTTTTACTACACTTGGTACGGTGTAGAGAGATTTCATAATAAAGGGAATATGCTACATTAATGGTTAAGTATGGTTACCGAAGCGCTCAACAACTTATAGAATACTTTTATTACACTTGCGAGTGTACATATATTTATAACTATGAAATCTTGTGGTCTATATTTATATCGATGCTAAACTTATATATCTCACCAACCTTTGTGTTGACTGTTTAAGCATGTTTATTCTCAGGTCCTTAAGAAAGTCTTCCGCTGTTGCATTATCTGAGCAAGCTATGCATGGAGTCTCATGTTTTTGTTTAAATGAAGTGTTGCATCCAATAAAAACTTTGTGACTGGTGTGTAGTATTTAGAAACTGATGTATTTTGGGGATTATTTCTTAAATAATCGTCCACTTGTTTAAAACATGCATTATGTATAATAATGGTGTGCTTTTTATGAAACGAATGCAATATTTTCTACATATCATATAGAGGTCAAATACCTTGCTATGGGACCAATGAATAACGTACCACGTTTATAGTAATATGGACGAGTCGTTTCAGTTGGTATCAGAGCGGTTGTCTTAGCGAACCATGTCTTGCATTAGTGTGTCTAACGGATAGTTATTAAGATGCACTAGTGAGTCTGGACTTCGACCTTAACTGCATGTCAAAAGTTTTGCTTATCATTTCTAGTCGAAAATCATCTGCTTATCACCCTTAGAAAATTACATGCTTATCATTCTTAGTCTAGATACATATTACTGCATTGATTACATAGATAGTGTATAGACAAAGTTCATATTTTAGCGTATATGCTAATTCATATCTTAGCGTATCTGTTACTGTAAACTTTGCCTAACATATTCCGTAAATTCCTCCGTAATCTATGAAATCTTTTGCTCTATATATATAGATATTCTATGTAATTAGAATACCATCTGATAGCCGAAAATCATTTCATATCGAAAAATCCTTTATTCAATCGTACGAAATGGAACTCTCCACTAGTTCAAGTCCCTCGAATTCCGATATGGAATTTCACTCGAGCTCCGAAAGCAGTGTGACCGGAATGGATCAACCAATTAGCCATCATCTATTTTGGATGAATTGGGGATGAGTTCATAGTCTACTTAATCATTGGAGACAAGAAGAAGGTGATCCCTTCCATCCACCACATTGCCCTCTTGGTGAAGAACATGAGGCACTTACCGGCGAACCCGTTCGTAACACCATTTTCTCTCTCCTTTCCAGGATATGCCGCAACGAGTATAATATTACTAATATTATTGAGGCTATCCGACCTTTACTCCGTATCTTGCATGGTGAATTATTTAGTAAAAAAAAAATTACTGTCATGAAAAGCAAAACTTCATTAGCAAGTGCATCCTACATCATTTCATTCCCTTTATAAAGCTCTTGACCTCTCTTTTTATTCAAGAAACTTTAAACATCTTCTTTCACAATACAAAAAAAAACAAATTCTCATCATCTATACTCACATCAAACCACTTCCAGCACCAGCATCAGCATTACCAACAACATCACAAGCCTCAACATCGCAAGCCGCATTACGAGCATCAACATCATACGCACCACAGGCACTGAGGGATACCAACAATAATGAGTGATGAAGTATTAATTCATTATTTCATTTACGTTGAAGAAATATTCCGTGACGATTATGTAATCTCTAAAGTTTTAGGGATTATTCATTTCTAGTTCCAACCGTAAACCAAATGAGATTAATATAATATTAACTCATTAAATCCATATTACATCTGAAAAAAATATACATACATATATTTTCATAAAGACTGTAATAAAAATTCTTTTGTACAAAATATTACTTGTGAAATTTTATTTTAACGGGTAGGTAATACCCGAGAAATACTTAAGTTCACATTAATATGTTACACTGTACATTTTCAATGTTGTTTCGACAATCGTTAATTATACTCTCTCCTTTCATAGCAATATACATCATTTCACAAAATTCAAGACAACCATTTTCCATACCAATTCAATTACATATTCTGATTTTGACATATCAAAATCCAAGTCAAGATTTAAGAAGTGCCATCAATCTTAAATTCCTACATCCTTCAAAATCATACTTTAAATTCAAACTATACTAGAACATCACTTTCATTCACAGAACTCATAAAGATATTCGTATCATTCAAGATTCACGAGGAATTCATTATACGGATATTGACGATGACAACCTGCGTAAACCCTTCAAAATTCTTGAAAACATCTCAACTAAGGAACAATCGAGAGAATGAACCAATCACACGATACATACGAAGAATATATGCATATAGATATGCATTCGGAGGACACTTGAACCTAAGCAAAGGTTCAACACGTATCCGTGTCAGATCCTTTAGCATTATTATTACCCAAAATAACTTTACAATCCCTTTTCAAAATAGCAAATTTTGTCACAGCTCCAAAAAGACAACTTCGACTTTTCATCCGGAGTAGCCTTATTATAACCTTGATATATACGTTGTCTTTTCGCCATCGGTACTGGGGAACCTTTTATATTCCACCACATTAGTAGTAAGCTTACCAGTAACTTTATTGCTCTTTGACTTAAATCTCTCTGAAAGATCACTATAAAACCTTGTCATGTACCCATCTACATCTTGTAACAATAATTGTCATACCAAACCCCAGGAAGCATCAATAATTATTCTTGAATCTCACATCATTTCTGCATATACATATAACGTTATTTCCTGGAATTATAATTCTGAAATCCGGAATAGCACTTCAGCCTACGAATCAGTACTATGAAGTTTTGAAAAAGCTGAATGAAGTAGCAGAAACTATAGACAACCGTAACAGTCAAAAGTTGATGATAAAGAATATTGTGTTAGCAAAGCACAGAAAAATAGAAGGTTTGGAACTAGAAAACGAATTGAGCAAACCCTGAAGGAGGCTGTGGACAAATCACAATGACGAAATCTACCTTCAAAGAATCCAAATGATTCGGTGTCTACTAAAATCCTTAGCAAATACCTTGTTCCTTACTCTAAAACTCTTGCGGACAATATTCTTCATTATCCTCTTATCTTAAATATTCTAAGATATCATCTTATCTTCCATTATAAATATCCTTCATATTTCTGAAGATATTTTCATAACCATTCTTATCTGAAATCATTTATTCCTTCGCGTTATCTGTATCACATCATAAAGAAAACTGTTTTAGTTTCTAAACATCTGAAACCTCTGAGTGTAAAGTATGAATGTTTTTAAAGTAATGTTGGGAACTGAAGCATGAGTTAGTATAATATAATGACACTTGATCAACGTGATTATATTACAGTAAGTCATGCTGAGTTTCTAAATGGAACGTAATGATTCACAGACCATAACGTCATCATGTGCCATGTTACATGACTCTTACATTCAATCTAATCTCTAAACATATCAAGAACATATTCTATTGATAGTTCTATCTTTTCCTTTGGATTCTGGTAATTTCACAAGTCAAATTGTGCTATTACAATTTCTCTCTTAGAGCATTAGCTATGTTCATTCCGAATTTCATATCTATGAATTCTAGACCATTATTCGCTTGACTTGAAGTCGGGAAAAGAAGACGGAAGCATGAAACTCCAAAATATAAGGAAAAATATAAGCACGAAGACAACGCATAAATTACAAACCGTGTATATCGATGCGTATAGCAATATAAAGACACGAAAAAACTAAGAACACTATAAACCCAAGAGCATAGTAGAAATTAACGGATTCCACCGGCGGAAGATGAAAAAGAAGAATGACAGATGTGATAGTCAAGAATATATCAAGAATTAAAACTGGATGGAGCATATTGACAAATATTTTGGAAGTACGAAGAAAGGAAGAAAGTATAAAAGATGGAAGATGTGGAAATAAGGAAACGTAGGAGGTTGATTTATAGTAAAATATCCGACAGGAAAATCGAGACAGATTATTGCATTAAATCGAAGAGGGTCATAATTTCCTTAATCGCCGAAGAATCAAATCTTATATAGATTACAAAGATTTTCTTTAATCCAGAGATCAACCGTGATGACGTCAAAAGATAAGACGAATCCCTATTTTCTCATTTCACTCTTTTACGATAGCTTCACTCATACGTTTCGAGTAATCGAATTATTTTATCAATATTTCTAAATCATGATAAAACCCTATGAATCAACTTATATTCGTCATAATAACATTCTTATTGTTAGCCATGACGACCTCGATCAAATTTCGGGACGAAATTTCTTTTACAGGTAGGTACTGTGACGACCCGGAAATTTCTGACCAAATTTAAACTTAATCTTTATATAATTCCGACTTGATAAGCAATGAATTTTAATAAATCTTGAACCTCCGAAAAGAGTTTTACACAAGCTTTTGGTCACCCTTTTATTCCGACGATTCACGAATGCCATAACTTGATTTAATTGTTTAATTATTGTGTATATATATGGATCTTTATATATTTAACTTGAAAATATGATAATTAAATATCTCATTAAGTATATTAACAAAGTATTATATATATATATTTTTATACTACTAATTTAAAGAGTTTTCAAACAATATATATATTACTATTTAAACGACGTAATTAACTTATGTTAAAATGTATTTACATATAATGTATTACGAGTGTAAATACATTCTTACAAGTATTGAATACACTTTATAATATACCAATACATATAAAGGATAGCTATACTCATATTTCCGTTCAATTTCCTCAAAGAATTCTACTCGCATTCATACGGTATTTTTACTCGTATTATACACAGCTTCTAGAAGTATTTACTATTGGTATATAACAATAGAAATATGAAATTATTTGTGTAATACGTCATCCATGACCTAATAAATTTAATATGTCATGCATGACTTAATACAATTTAACTTATCTTAGATATTTTCACTAAAAGCCAAAATTATAAACTTATAAATAAGGACCATTTTAACTCATTTTTACTCCACATTTTCTTAAACTAAAAACATACACTTGAATGCTCTCATATCATACTTTAATCTCATCAACTTTCCTCTTCATAATCAAGGTAAAATACTTCTCAAAATCCTTGTTCAATTCCTTGTATAGTTGCTATCTTATTATACTTATAAAACTTGTAAAAACTAGAACTTGTTTTGGTGAACACCAAACTTGTTTGAAAAACTAATCTAATATTCCTAACTTAACTCTAATAACACTTATTTATATGTATTATGATGTTATATTAAGTTAATATAAGAACTTATAACTTGTACATATGAAGAACACCTTGAAACTTAACATATATCCTTTAATCTCCATTCGGTAAAAAGCGGGTTGTTTTGGGTTGGGAATTAAAAACCTATCTTAGACTGTGAGTTAGAAGCTAAGACTTTGGAAATATGTTAATATATGTAAATAAGACTTCCAGTATTATTTTCATGATTTTAGACAAAGTGAAAGTATTTTATCAAAAATCATATATTGGGTGGATGCCGGGATTTTTCCAAATCTGTCCACCGATACAAAAAGAGGGTAAAGCTCTAAAAATTACTACTTGGGATGAAATTTTCGAATTGGTTTTGTAAAATTTACTTCTTAATGAATCCATAGCAATTTTATTCACTTTAAACGAAGTTGTAATGAATATTTGGCGAGCAAAATAAAATCTGCTAAAATTAACATTGTATGGACGAAATATATATTATAAAAACTATATTAACCATATCCTTGTTAACTCTTCCTATATCCTATATATATTTGGACATGTTATCAGTAGTATAGCAAAATATTATAATCTTGGTTAATTCTGTGATTGTATATATGTATAATAATATTCTTGGTACGTCCTAACACAATAAGTATACAATACGTTTTGATAAATCCTAAGACAATATGTACACAATACGTCTTAGTTAATTCTAAGACAATACGTATATAATACGTATCTGGGTTGATTCAAAGACAATACGTACACAATACGTCATGGGGTAATTCTAAGATTTTATATATATATATATATATATATATATATATATATATATATATATATATATATACCGATTATTGGACTGTTGGACTTCTCGGACTATTTTGGACAACTAACAATGGACTACTAACATAAAATGTTAAAAATTATTATATAAATATTCTATGAACTTACTTTATTTTATTCATATGTCGTATTATTATCTGAATCGTTATTATTGTTATAGGTTCGTGAATCCAAGGACGACGGTCATATTTTTAATAAGTTGAAAACTTATTATTAATATACTTTTACTACTATGAGTATATAGTCTCATTTTTAAACTCTACAAATATTTTGGGATGAGAATACATGCATTTTATGTTTTACGCCATAGACACAAGTACTTAAAATATATTATACGTTGAGTTGTACCACTTTGCATATCTTCCCTAATAGCTTGGTAACTAATATTTACATGTTGTAAGAACATGTATACGCGAATCCTATTGATAGATCTATCGGGTTTGACAACCCCAACCGGGCTAGTCGCTCTAGTATCGTAAACGGTTGCATAGTACTTCGTTTTTACTACACTTGGTACAGTGTAGGGAGATTTCATAATAAAGGGAATATGCTACATTAATGGTTAAGTATGGTTACCGAAGTGCTCAACAACTTATAGAATACTTTTATTACACTTGCGAGTGTACATATATTTATAACTATGAAATCTTGTGGTCTATATTTATATCGATGCTAAACCTATATATCTCACCAACCTTTGTGTTGACTATTTAAGCATGTTTATTCTTAGGTCCTTAAGAAAGTCTTCCGCTGTTGCATTATCTGAGCAAGCTATGCATGAAGTCTCATGTTTTTGTTTAAATGAAGTGTTGCATTCAACAAAAACTTTGTCATGTATTATATTTGACTGGTGTGTAGTATTTAGAAACCGATGTATTTTGGGGATTATTTCTTAAATAATCGCCAACTTGTTTAAAACATGCATTATGTATAATAATGGTGTGCTTTTTATGAAATGAATGCAATATTTTCTACGTATCATATAGAGGTCAAATACCTCGCTATGGGACCAATGAATAACGTACCACGTTTATAGTAATATGGACGAGTCGTTTCAGGCGTAGATGTCGAACTCCTATTTGTTGGGGAGAAGTGGGTTAACGAGAAATCGGGAGTACCGATTTGGTTCTAGAGATGAATAGTAAGATTGAGATGATTCGGGCTCGACTTAAGGCGGCGCAAGATAGACAAAAATCTTATGCCGATAAAGGTAGGAGACCGATTGAGTTTCAAGAAGGTGACATGGTGATGCTTAAGGTTTCGCCATGGAAAGGTGTTATCCGGTTCCGAAAGCGAGGAAAGATAGCTCCTCGGTTTATTGGTCCTTTCAAGGTTCTCGCACGTGTTGGCGAGGTTACTTATAGACTAGAGTTGCCCGAAGAACTTGCAAGAATTCATAATACGTTCCATGTTTTCCATCTCCGTAAGTGTCTTGTGGATGACTCGAATTGGGTACCATTAGATGATATTACCTTGAACAACATCTAGAGTACGTTGAAGAACCGATAGCCATACTTGATGAAAAGGTTAAATTGTTGCGTAACAAAGAAATTAGAACTTACAAGGTGCAATGGTGACATAGAAAAGGTTCCGAGTTTACGTGGGAGTCCGAAGAGTTTGTTTTGGTATACCTTCCGGCTTGTCATGCGGCTTGGATCGCGAGGACGCGCTCCGATTCAAGTGGGGGAGAGTTGTAACATCCCGCTTTTTCCCGTACGTGAATTAAGGTCATGTGAGGCTTATAGACGAAGTTTGGGGGAATATGTATAGCGGGAACGAGGTGTACTAGTCGTATAAATCAATTGTTAAGCTAAGTTGTCGAATTGGGTCAGTTACAGGCCATTGCCGCGCCGCGAGGCTCTTGGGCGCGCCGCGACAAACAACACAAATCAAAGTCAGTAGGGGAAACAAGCAGCTCGAATTTTATGTGCATTGCCGCGCCGCGACATATGGGGTCGCGCCGCGACCCACTGGGTGAACTGGTTCCGGTTTTAGCTTTTAAAAAGAGTGAATCAAGGGTATTTTCATCTTTTCATGTGTAGATCTGATTGAGACTTTAAGTCTCAGCCACTTATCTCATTTAATTCAATTCTTTTCTCTTTTCTTCTCTATTTTCCTCTCAAAATACAAAACCCACTTAGATCTAATTAAGACTTGAAGGTGAAGATTTGTGAATCAATCCTTGGAGCAAGAAGTAAAGTTGTTCTCCTTGTCCTTAGCTACGAGTGGATAGCGTTGGTAAGTCTTAACTCCGTGTTTTGAGTTTTAGTTAATTTATGGCTAGGGTTTGGCCATTTGAGTCTTGTAAGACCCATTTGGGGACTTAATGGGTGGATTTTGGTTAATATGATGCAAGAAAACCCAAAAGGTGTTAGTCTAGGGTTTTGGTCATATGGATTGAGGTTGTAAGTGTTAAATTGTGTTGTTAGGCACCAATACATTTATTAAATGTTGAAAGATTGTAAATGGGTTAAGTTTGACCAAATTTGTAAGTCTAAGTGTTAAAATGGGTCAAATGGGTAATGCTGACCTAATTGGGTGAAATGGGTATGAAATACCCTAAGTTTGTGTTAGTTAGAGTTAGTAGACTTTAAATCACTAGCTTTAATGATTAAAGATGAGTCTTGGCCATTTATGGGCGATTTTGGTGTAGTTGAGTTATTTAATGCAATTGGGTCATTAAATGCTCAAGTGTAAGTATTGTGGTTGGTTTCACAAGTTGTGTATTGAATGTGTACTTAATGTATTTATTTGTGTAGCGTGGAATGTGGAATTGTCCCGGTGTTTAAGACACCACATTCTATGTAACAAGTGGAATTGTCGCGGTGTTCAAGACACCACTCATTGGCTTGATTGACATGTGGAATTGTCGCGGTGTTCAAGACATCATATTGTCATGGGAGTGGAATTGTCGCGGTGTTCAAGACACCACTCATTGGTTTGATTGACATGTGGAATTGTCACGGTGTTCAAGACACCACATTGTCATGGGGGTGAGTTCGTCGCGGTGTTCAAGACATCACCCGGGGGATTAGTGAATACGCGGAGTAATGTACACTAATGGATGTTATGAACTCCGACGGTCTTTCAAGTACCGTTCCCTTGTTCGATTGGTTAACCATGGTTGTGTGAAGTTGTATTTAGCATATTAAATTGTGAACCATATGCTATTGTTATTGCTAGCTTATTGTGAATCGCGGATAGTAGTTTATGCATGTTGTTTGTATGGTTGTCGAATTGCTAGCTTGTATGCGGTATTGTGTTTGAGATTGCAAGTAAGTAGGTTATATATGCATGTGTATACTTATTACACTCACTAAGCGTTAGCTTACCCCTCTCGTTGTTTATCTTTTTAGATGCAGGTGCGGAGAAGGGAAAGGGGGTTGTTGGATACTAGTTCCCCATGTTGGATTTGTGTTGAAGCTTTTGAAGCCGACCTAGCGTTTTGGGTAGTTTAGCCCCAAACAATGCTCGGGTGTAGTTTGGATTAAAACTATCATTTTAAGTGGGTCGAACTTGTATTACATTTGATTAATGGCCTTCGTGCCTTTTTGTAAACATTAAACTTGTGGTATTGTTTTAATCGATCGTATGGAATGGTTTACATCGTTGAATGGCGCGTAAACGTTTAATTACTTTTAAAAAAAAATTTACTCGTGTTTAATACGGGTTGGGTTGTTTCAATTTGGCGGATTTTGACGCCTCTGACGCCTTTAACGAGGTGTCAGATTTTGACGCGTAGGGGCGTCAGTTTAGAAACTGACGGAAGGTGAGAGATTCGTCAGGGACGCGTGTCAGTTTCCGAGTGGTTTGACCATATCAACGGATACATATCTGTTTGATATATTTTTTTCATGCCGAAAATCATTAATCTTTTTTCATTATATATTTTATAAATATATATTCACACCCATATTTGAGGAAGATCCGTTTTCAAGGCCAATGGGTCGAGACAACGCAAAAAAGAAGGCAATAAAATCACATGACTCGGATTCTAGTTGTTCGTCTCGTTCGTCAAAAGTGGAGGATGCTTTGGATGCTATTTCAAAGTATAAAAATGCACAAACAAAAAGTATTAAATTTTTAGATCAACAAGAGCTCCTCCGAACCGCTTTACCGTGTGCGAGCGTTTTATCGGTGAAAACCGAAGATATCACGGACCCGGAACAAAAAGACTTCGTCATAGGGCTTAAACGGATGTACATTGATAATTTAAGCTTTTGATCGATAACCCACCACAGCCACCATGACAAGATTCCGACGGGAACAAACCGACGACGACTAGTTTTTTTTCCCGAATGTAGTTTTATTTAATGTTTTTTATCTTATCATTATGTTTTTTTTATTTAATCGTTGGATTTTTTTTTCTTTTTAATGAATATTAAATAATTAGTTTTATTAAATTATGTGTTAATTTAATATGTAACATGTAAAAAAATAAAAAACTAGTGGACTCTACTATAATTTGACACACAAATTTGACATTTTGGGTTATTGAAGGTCAAGTAGTAACCTTGTTTAGTCACCGTCAGTTTTCACTTTTTGGCTAAGACTAGTTTTAAAAGTGTACAATTTGCCTATGATGTTAGAAATAGTCTAAAGAAGGTAGTTAACCAGCTGAGCTATCATTCCATTCAATTTTATATTTGAAAAATAGTTATATGATGTCTAATAATGTTGCGTTGATGAAAAAAAATCAAGTTTGTAATGATATATTTAAGATTAATAAAGAGATTATGAACAAAATATATGTTAATAATGTTAATGTTAATAAGCACGATATTGTCATATGAAAAGCAATATACGGAGTATAAAAGATGAAGATTTTTTATAAGTATTAGTTATAGGTGTGTTTGGCGAAAGTAAATAGAGGTAGAGCTTGTAGCTCGAACTGAAGTTTATAGCTAGATATAGCTTATTTTTGTTGGATTTACTCGAGTTTTCCACTTTCTTTGCGATCCGGAGCTATCGCGAGTAAACCTAATTGATCACGAGTGGATTTATGTTGTTTATTGGATTCGAATTTGAGACCTCTCGAAACTTTAATCTTATTTAAGAGGTCAAGTCCTAACTACTTCGCTACCACTGACATGGTTGTTGTAGCTTAATAGTTTATAAGTATTTGCAAAAGAGCTGGCACTGAAAACTAAGTTAAGAGCTTAAACTAGCTTAATTTTGTAAGCTTCTTTTTCTCTTAGGTTGTAAAAGTTTATCAATCAAAAAATATTACGAGTTTGACCTTATAATAATAAAAAATAAAAAACTCAAGCTTGAATAAATTATCATATAATCTTATCACTCAAATATACTCTCTGTCTACTTTATTTATAACTATTATCTTTGTGGTTTTTCTTACACCCTGGTAAAAAAAAACAACAAACATTATATTGTACCTATATACGTAGTAATTTTCATGAGCTTGCTAGTATTCATGATGGCGAATTGTACCTACATACTAATATTCATGAGCTTCCTACTATTCTTTCATGAGCTTCCTAATACTCATGACGGCGAATATGTAAATACCGCAAACTTCAAGGGTATTTTGATAATTCGTTTTGAACTTTTTTTTATTAAATTTTACAACTTCTTTCTACGACCCTTCATTTTTCATTCTTTCATATTCTAAACATTTATTTAATCGACCGTAAACCGATCAAAACCACTCCGCAACTAAAATATGTTCTTATAACTTTTTTTCACTTCCCTTTTTCCTTCCCTTTTTATTCCTATAATTTTAAACGTTTAATTACCCAACTTTTAACCGAACAAAACTAGTCCGCAACGAAATGCAAATAAATTTCATGAGCTTCCTACTATTCATGATGGCGAATATGTAAATACCGCAAACTTCAGGGGTATTCTGATAAATTCGTTTTGAACTTTTTTTTATTAATTTTTACAACTTCTTTCCACTTTCTTTTGACCGTTCATTTTTCATTCTTTTATATTCTAAACATTTATTTAACCGATCAAAACCATCCCGCAACAAAATTATGTTCTTATAACTTTTTTTCTCTTCCCTTTTTCCTTCCCTTTTTATTCCTATATTTTAAACGTTTAATTACTCAACTTTTAACCGAACAAAACTACTCCGCAGCGAATTGCAGATTTTTTAACCTTCTTATTGTTATTTGTCGTAACACATAAAGTTAATGTTAATGACATAACATAATGTTTTGGTTTAAAGTAGATGTGCCTACTTGTGAAAATTCATTTATATTATTAGGATCCTCTTTAGTCTTTACCAATGTAGTACTTTATTTGTGGTCCTTTTTTCAAATAAATAAATGAAATAAAAGTTGAAATGATAAATTGTAAATTGTAAATATATAGAAAAAGCAAAAATAAAGGGCATCTAATAGGCTGTAATGGTACTTTTAGTATACTTTGAAGAGGCTCTTGGATCTCATAAATCTTTTTTGTTTCACACGTTCTTAAATTTGATGAATATAATCGTGCGTTTGTTTCGTGAGATTTCATGAAATGTGAAGGAATTTGCATTTCAAATCTCATTAAATCCTGTGTTTGGTTAGATTTTTTTTTTTTTTCTGAAAGATCACTAAACTTTTATTAATTATAAAAATAAAATACACGAGAAGGGCCTAAGGCCCGAACACATGGATACAAAAAAGAAAAAATAAATAAAAAATAAAAAAATAAGACTCGAATATGAATTTACAAGTGTAGTGAAACCCTACTCGTGCTAAAGAGGATAACTCGAATGTTATGTTCACAGGGAAAATTTTAAATACCATGTTTGGTTGGAATACTCGATTGCTATGTTTGGTTGGAATATTTTAAATACCTTGAAATTTTGAAATCCAATAAGGAATGGATTTATAAATCATTTCAACTAGGCAAGGATTTGAAATCATATGTTTCTAATCTTTTATGTTATGCATTTTATGATTTACGTTTTTCGTTTTTGATTTATGTTTTCAATTTACGTTTTACGTTTTCGATTTACGTCTTACGTTTTCGATTTATGTTTTATGTTTCCGTTTTACGTATTACGTTTACGTTTTGCGTTTACGTTTTATATATGTAGTTTACGTTTTACTTTGCGATTTACGTCTACGTTCACGTTTTAGTTTACAATACGTTTTGCGTTTTACGTTTTACGTTTGTTTTATGTTTTAGTTTAAAACGCTTTACATTTACGTTTACGATTGCGTCTAAGTTTTACATCTTACGTTTACGTTTTGCGTTTACGTTTTAAATTTGTAGGACCTTGTGCGTTTATGTTATATAATTGTAGATTACGATTTACGTTTTACGTTTACCTTTACATTTTACTTAACGTTTACGTTTTACGTTTATATTTACGATTACAATTTACGTTGATGTTTTTAGTTTTGCATTAATGTTCTGCATTAAATTTTCATGTTATTTTTTATGAACTCTTATCATGACAACTCTAAAGTTTTTCATTAAAAAATTAGGACATACAATATTTTCTTGTATAATTGGAATAACTACACATTACTTAAAATTAACCAAAAAAGAACTACTTCCTCCGTCCCACTACAAATGTCCCTGTTGATTTTTCAAAGTCTTTTTTTAACAACTTTGACTGCAATTTTTTTATTTGTTTTATATAATATCTTATGAAAAGTATATAAAGAGACTGAGATTTAAATGTGATTTTCATTCATATAATTTTTAACAAATATTATATAACATAAATTAAAATATTTACAGTTAAAGTTGACAAAAAAAGACTTTAAAAAGTCAACATGACACACTTGTAGTGTTAATTTATTTGTTAAAGACAACTTTAAGGGTTAATTAGATTTTTCCTACTACTTCATATTATTTGTTTTTTTTAATCTTTTTGAATATGATCAGTAACAATGGCCATGTTTGGCACGAAACTTTTAGGAGCTTTTGACTTTTAGGTTTTATGAAAAAGTTCATATTTAATATAAAAAATTCCGTTTGGTTTAAATAGCTTAAAAGATTTAGACAGAGAGGAAATTCTAAAAATTAACAGCTACCAGCTAAAAGTTAAAAGCTATCAGCTACAAGCAAAAAACTACCAACTATCCGTTAGTTTTGCCAAATATACTCAATATATTATTAGAGTTGAAAACATTTATTAACCAAATATTATTCATTAGCCCTCCCAACGGAACCACCCTCACCACCGCCCAGCTAGTCGCCGAGGTGGGCGCCGATGGCACGGGTCTGCCCACGGTTCCGCCCACCTCATCGTTTCTGGTTTCGTCCGTTTGAATCATAATTGAGGACGGAGAATTGGTCAAAGAAATGACCGTTTAGAAAGAAAAAAAATTACAACGGCTATGTCAACAGTTATGTTTTTTTTTCTTCCATTTAAACACTCTATCAAATCACAATACATTTACTCATTTTACACCACAAAAACTACACTCCAATGCAATTTACTTCATTTTTCTCTACATTTTTTACAATCTTTTTTTTCACAAACAATGAGTTCCAAAAAACCCCAAAACAAAGGCAAATCGAAACAACGCCCTCAAGTTCAAGACCCGAATTCGGTCGGTCGCGACATGATGCAAAATTTGCTTGATCAATCGCAACAAAGTATTGGGTTTTCTCGCTTTGCAAATGCTACTTCATCTAATGCATTTGCGGGTATGTTTCCAAACATACACACACAACAAACTCAACATCAACAATTGTGACGACCCGAAAATTTTCGACCAAATTTAAAACTTAATCTTTATATGATTTCGACAAGATAAGCAAAGTCTGTAATATTGATTCTCAAAATTTTTGAACTAATGTTATATATTCAGTTAACCTTTGACTATTGACCGACGATTCATGAACATCTATTTGTATTTAAAATTAATTATAAATAACTTGCAATGTGTATTTAAAAACTGATTTATGTATATTAAATAAAGATATATACATATATATAATTTCAAGTTATTTAGTAAACGATAGTAACATTCGTTTATTGATTCGATTGATATTTAGATAAGTTAACTAAAATGTTTAAGATAAACAAGTAAAACACTAATTTGCTACAGTATTTTCGAATTGCTACAGTATCCGAAAAGCTACAGTGTTTTCAAAAACCACTATTTGCTACAGTAAAAATCATTTTGCTACAGTAAAACACTATTTCATAATGAAAATGTATGTATATTTTACAAATGTTATAAAATATAATATTAACTTAGATATAAAACGTTTTGATTTAAAATAATATTATTATATATTAAGACGTTAATTTATAGACGCAAATGACCAAAACACTCGAACGTACAAGATACACTTCGGGTAATATAGTTATTGGTAATATAAGTCTATATTTTGACAAAGGTACACGTCGCGAAACGTAAAGTACAGGTTCTTAAAGCATACGAAGTAACGTTCGAAAATCCGGAACCGGGACATAAGTCAAGTGACAACGTACAAGTAATCGGAACTAAAATTACAAGTCACCTATACCCGAGAATATAATATAATATATATATAATTAATATAAATTATATATATTATATATATATTTAAAAATTATGTCGACAAACAAAAAAACAAGGCAAAGTGAGCTGGCCAGGGCTGCCATGCGATCGCATGGCAAATACACTATAAGCCCATGCGATCACATGGGATACAGTATTCAGAAATTTGCTATAAAAAACCAGTTTGCTCAATGAATTTTGGGCACCTCTTTCACTCTTTCTTTCCTCTGTAAGATATATTATATATTTATATTTATAATTTTAAGTTTAATCTAATTTTAATAATAATTGGGTATTGTTTCGGGTATTGTTCTTGAATTCAAGGCCAACCATACAGTCGTCTACTATCGTTACGTTTACGTACTTTCCTGCAATATTGAATCACAATATTGATACGTGAGCATTCATATCTTATCTTTTATATGTTAATAGGGTATCCATGTCTAGTACTCGAGTATATATGTTTATGCATACTTGTATGCTAAATGTCGTCGTTAAATAGTTTTATGATGAATCACGAATTTGATACATATACTACTGATATAAAGTGTATGATATGCATGTCGTTGGAAAGCTATCAAAAAATTAATAACTTTTCATTTAGAAATCGCGTGATTTCGATGAACGGATTAAAAGATATGGTCAACTGAATTATGTTTGACGTTAATTGAAATTGTGTTTGAAACTGCAAATTAATATTTAAACAACTTGTCTATGAGATTGATAAATTGGATTTTTTAGATATTACTAATCGAGTAAATGAATTTCTATATAAGGCACGTCTCGTTTTGTTGAACAATTGTCAAAGTTGACTGTCTTATCATGTTTTAAAACTTTATAAACACTATAATCTAATTTTTAAAGTATTGGAAAACTATGTGAAATAATAAAATATTTTCGATTGCCATGATAATTCAAATATAATATAGCTCCTGAAATAAATAATATTTTGAGTTTGATAAAATATAAATTCGTTCAATTATCAAGACTTATATTATGTTAATATAATAAACATGTATAGATTTAAAGATCATATTGGGTCAGGCTGACTTTTGAGATGACTTTTGTTAACTTTTGCATGTCAGTCTCGAGCATTGGAATTGTGATACACTATGACCAGACCTAGCTTGTTAGACATGTATTGACCAACATATGTTCTCTAGGTTGAGATCTACGGTTATTTTGCATTCCGAGTTTCGGTCACATTCGGTGAATGACCTTATGTGCTGCTAAGGTGAGTTTCATTTGCTCTCTTTTTAATTGCTTTTGCAATTGCAATCTATATTTTGGGCTGAGAATACATGCACTTTATTTTAATTGCAATGGATACAAGTACATACTAAATTCTACACCGAGTTTGAACCAAAAATCCCTTAGCTTTAGTAACTAGTAACTGCCGGTTATAAGAACTGGTGGGCGCGAGTAGTTATATATGGATCCATAGGGCTTGACATCCCTGTCTGTTCCAGGTATAGAAACCCTAGCCAGAACTATAAAACAGACGTATGCTATTTGAGTTTAGTACACGTTGGATTGCGTGTATTGTACATGTTGGTTGCATGTATGTTAAAACAGCGGTACTCATTATAACGTTAAAGTTTAGTTACCAGGGTGCTCAATTTCGTAGAATATTTTGATAAACGTTTCTGGATGAAACAACTGAAATCTTGTGATCCACCTTTATATACAGATTATGCGCAACATTAAAACTATGAACTCACAAACCATTGTGTTGACACTTTTAAGCATGTTTATTCTCAGGTTCCTAGAAGTCTTCCACTGTTTGCTTATATGTTATACAAGCTATGTGCATGGAGTCATACATGCTTTATTCGAGAAAACGTTGCATTCACAAAATCATCACCATGTATCTTATTTTGACTGCATTATCAATGGTTGTAGTATTGTAAACTATTATTTACGGTGATTGTCTATATGTAGAAATTATCAAATGTCAAAAACCTTAGAATTTGATATTCATTTATGGTGTGCCTTTTTAAAAGAATGCAATGTTTACAAAACGTATCATGTAGAGGTTAGTACCTCACTGTGAAATTGTAGTGACCCAAACTTTTCCATGTTTATATATATTAATTGAGATTGATATTTACATGACTAAATGTTTCCAACGTGTTAAGCAATCAAACTTGTTAAGACTTGATTAAATGAAATAAGTTTCATATAGACAATTGATCACCCAAGTTGACCGGCGATTCACGAACGTTACAAGATTGTAAAAAGTACATGTTATGGTATATATAGACATATATATATATAGTTGACATAAGATTATGATGAGTAAGTATCTCACTAAGTATATTAACAATGTGTGATATACATAAGAAATGAGATTACTAAGTTAAGAAACTCGAAATGATATATATAACGATTATCGTTATGATAACGTCTACTAAATACATATGTATCATATTAAGATATTGATACACTATGTTTAATCATGATAAATGATAATTAAACATGTCATTAAGTGTATTAACAATGAACTACATATGTAAAAACAAGACTACTAACTTCATGATTTCGAAACGAGACATATATGTAACGATTATCGTTGTAACAACATTTAACTGTATATATATCATATTAAGATATATTAATATATCATAATATCATGATAATATAATAATTTAACATCTCATTAGATATAATAAACATTGGGTTAACAACATTTAACAAGATCGTTAACTTAAAGGTTTCAAATCAACATTTACATGTAACGACTAACGATGACTTAACGACTCAGTTAAAATGTATATACATGTAGTGTTTTAATATGTATTCATACACTTTTGAAAGACTTCAAGACACTTATCAAAATACTTCTACTTAATAAAAATGCTTACAATTATATCCTCGTTCAGTTTCATCAACAATTCTACTCGTATAAACCCGTATTTATACTCGTACAATACACAGTTTTTAGATGTATGTACTATTGGTATATACACTCCAATGATCAGCTCTTATCAGCCCATGTGAGTCACCTAACACATGTGGGAACCATCATTTGGCAACTAGCATGAAATATCTCATAAAATTACAAAAATATGAGTAAACATTCATGACTTATTTACATGAAAACAAAATTACATATCCTTTATATCTAATCCATACACCAACGACCAAAAACACCTACAAACACTTTCATTCTTCAATTTTCTTCATCTAATTGATCTCTCTCAAGTTCTATCTTCAAGTTCTAAGTGTTCTTCATAAATTCTACAAGTTCTAGTTTCATAAAATCAAGAATACTTCCAAGTTTGCTAGCTTACTTCCAATCTTGTAGAGTGATCATCCAACCTCAAGAAATCTTTTTTATTTACAGTAAGATATCTTTCTAATACAAGGTAATACTCATATTCAAACTTTGATTCAATTTCTATAACTATAACAATCTTATTTCGAGTGAAAATCTTACTTGAACTGTTTTTGTGTCATGATTCTGCTTCAAGGACTTTCAAGCCATCCAAGGATCCTTTGAAGCTAGATCCATTTTTCTCATTTCCAGTAGCTTTATCCAGAAAACTTGAGGTAATAATGATGTTCTTAACATCATTCGATTCATACATATAAAGCTATCTTATTCGATGGTTTAAACTTGTAATCACTAGAACATAGTTTAGTTAATTCTAAACTTGTTCGCAAACAAAAGTTAATCCTTATAACTTGAATTTTAAAATCAACTAAACACATTTTATATATCTATATGATATGCTAACTTAATGATTTAAAATCTGGAAACACGAAAAACACCGTAAAACCGGATTTACGCTGTCGTAGTAACACCGCGGGCTGTTTTGGGTTAGTTAATTAAAAACTATTATAAAATTTGATTTAAAAGTTGTTCTTCTGGGAAAATGATTTTTATTATGAACATGAAACTATATCCAAAAATCATGGTTAAACTCAAAGTGGAAGTATGTTTTCTAAAATGGTCATCTAGACGTCGTTCTTTCGACTGAAATGACTACCTTTACAAAAACGACTTGTAACTTATATTTCTGACTATAAACCTATACTTTTTCTGTTTAGATTCATAAAATAGAGTTCAATATGAAACCATAGCAATTTGATTCACTCAAAATGGATTTAAAATGAAGAAGTTATGGGTAAAACAAGATTGGATAATTTTTCTCATTTTAGCTACGTGAAAATTGGTAACAAATCTATTCCAACCATAACTTAATCAACTTGTATTGTATATTATGTAATCTTGAGATACCATAGACACGTATAAAATGTTTCGACCTATCATGTCGACACATCTATATATATTTCGGAATAACCATAGACACTCTATATGTGAATGTTGGAGTTAGCTATACAGGGTTGAGGTTGATTCCAAAATATATATAGTTTGAGTTGTGATCAATACTGAGATATGTATACACTGGGTCGTGGATTGATTCAAGATAATATATATCGATTTATTTCTGTATATCTAACTGTGGACAACTAGTTGTAGGTTACTAACGAGGACAGCTGACTTAATAAACTTAAAACATCAAAAATGTATTAAAAGTGTTGTAAATATATTTTGAACATACTTTGATATATATGTACATATTTGTTATAGGTTCGTGAATCGACCAGTGGCCAAGTCTTACTTCTCGACGAAGTAAAAAATCTGTGAAAGTGAGTTATAGTCCCACTTTTAAAATCTAATATTTTTGGGATGAGAATACATGCAGGTTTTATAAATGATTTACAAAATAGACACAAGTACGTGAAACTACATTCTATGGTTGAATTATCGAAATCGTATATGCCCCTTTTTATTAAGTCTGGTAATCTAAGAATTAGGGAACAGACACCCTAATTGACGCGAATCCTAAAGATAGATCTATTGGGCCTAACAAACCCCATCCAAAGTACCGGATGCTTTAGTACTTCGAAATTTATATCATATCCGAAGGGTGTCCCGGAATGATGGGGATATTCTTATATATGCATCTTGTTAATGTCGGTTACCAGGTGTTCACCATATGAATGATTTTTATCTCTATGTATGGGATGTATATTGAAATATGAAATCTTGTGGTCTATTATTATGATTTGATAATATATAGGTTAAACCTATAACTCACCAACATTTTTGTTGACGTTTTAAGCATGTTTATTCTCAGGTGATTATTAAGAGCTTCCGCTGTCGCATACTTAAATAAGGATGAGATTTGGAGTCCATGCTTGTATAATATTGTGTAAAAACTGCATTCAAGAAACTTATTTCGTTGTAGCATAGTTGTATTGTAAACCATTATGTAATGGTCGTGTGTAAACAGGATATTTTAGATTATCATTATTTGATAATCTACGTAAAGCTTTTTAAACCTTTATTGATGAAATAAAGGTTATGGTTTGTTTTAAAATGAATGCAGTCTTTGAAAAATGTCTCATATAGAGGTCAAAACCTCGCAACGAAATCAATTAATATGGAACGTTTTTAATCAATAAGAACGGGACATTTCAGTTGGTATCCGAGCGTTGGTCTTAGAGAACCAGAAAATTTGCATTAATGTGTCTTATCGAGTTTGTTAGGATGCATTAGTGAGTCTGGACTTCGACCGTGTTTTCTTTAAAAATGATTGCTTAACATTTTTGTTGGAAACTATATATTTTTAACATGTGAATATTATGTGATATATTAATCTCTTAACGTGTTTGATATTATGTGATAGATGTCTACCTCTAGAACAAGTCCCATTGACTCACCTAATAATAACGAAGAGTCGAATATATATTGGACTGATTCACAAGTTCCCTAAGAGGAACCGGAAGAAGAATCAGAACCGGAAGAAGAATCAGAACCGGAAGAGGAGGAACCGGAGGAGGAGGAACCGGAAGAAGAAATAAAACCGGTGGAGGAAATAATAAAACGGTTAAGTAAAAGAAAATCCTCAACCAACCGACCAAGGTTAATTATGGTCAATGGTGTTTCCGCCAAGGAAGCAAAATATTGGGAGGATTACCAATTCTCCGATAAATCGGATTCCGACGAGAATTCTGATGATGTTATAGAAATTACCCCAACTGAATTTAAAAAGGCAAAAGAAAATAATAAGGGAAAGGGCACAAAAATAGAGAAATCTAATTCCAACCCCGATGAACTTTATATGTATCGTCAACCCCCGAAGTCCTTAAGTTGTAACAATGACCCGGGAACCTCTAAACCACCAGATTTTTCTAAACCAATGTGGAAATCAACGGCTCGTATTAGGGGAACATCATATATCCCTAGAAACTTGGCAAAACGAACCAAAACCGAAGAAGAAGAAACGAGCGAGTTGGAATAAGATAGTTGTATTCGTGTGGTGTAATATATGTAATATAGTGTGCTTATGCTTTATGATATATGTAAAAATTGCTTGTATTAATAAGTATTTTTTTTTATGAATCTAACTCTTGTCTATTTTACAGTATAAAAACACAAAATGGATAGACAACCCAATATTTTAAGAGACCTACCCGGGGACATGATTGATGAAATCTTGTCTAGAGTCGGTCAGAATTCCTCGGCACAACTATTTAAGGCGAGATCAGTTTGTAAGACATTCGAAGAACGTTCCAAGAATGCCTTGGTTTATAAAAGGCTTTCGTTCGAAAGATGGGGGATATCACATTGGGAAATCCATAAGTTACGATGTGTTTACTTTGACGCATATATTGCGGGGAACCCAAATGCTATTTTACGCAACGGGTTAAGAAATTATTTTGATTCAATGTATCCGAATATAGGACTTCGTGATTTAGAAAAAGCGGCTAACATGCAACATAAAGAAGCATGTTATGCTTACGGGTTAGTAATGTTCGCTTCTCACCAAAGTGAGAAAAAGAACATCGAGCTACAACTATTAAACAAAACGTTCCCACAAGTGACGGAGTCGGTAATTGGGGTAAGAAATGAGGTTTTTAGGTTGTTATGAGACTGTTGGTCATTATGTAACCTTCATCCTTTTGATGACGTTACAACACGTTGTCTTACTATCGGTCACAACGGTTATGTTCCACAAGACCAAGGATGGGAAGTAGTCCTAGTAAAACCAGAATGCATGACTTGTTTCTGGACGTATGAATTACGTGTCTTTATTGCCTTTGCTGAACGACTTGTGTACTAGCTAGAATTATCTTCACAACTATCTTGTATCAAAGTTATTGTGTGCTATATTTCATGCTTTATGTAAAATAAGCGGTATTGTAAGTTTGTAAAATATTGTATAAAAGTTTGAACGCGAAATATTATTATAATCAGTTTTTCATATAGAATTGTAGTAGTTGAATTGTATATTAGCTACTAAGTATGAACTTAACGGGTAGGTACTACCCGAATTTAAACTTATAAAATGCTAATATGAAGAAAAAGATTTTATAAATGAGTTCATATTATGCTACGAAATACTATTAACTACTCTTAATATTCTGTATGATTAACTTGTTCCATTTGACTATTTTGAAGGAAATGGCACCGACTACTCAACACACCGTGAATATGAATGAAGAGGAATTCCGTACTTTTCTAGCTTTAAACATAGCCGCAGTATAGGCTGCGCTACATACCAACAATAACCTTGGATCTAGCAGTACAGGAAATCGTGTAGGATGCACCTACAAAGAATTCACTGCCTGCAAACCCTTGAAATTTGATGGAACCGAAGGACCGATCGAATTGAAATGGTGGACCGAGAAGGTCGAATCGGTGTTTGCCATAAGTAAGTGTACTGAAGAAGACAAAGTGAAGTACGCTACGCATACCTTCACAGGTTCTGCGTTAACATGGTGGAATACCTATCTAGAGCAAGTGGGACAAGATGATGCGTACGCACTATCGTGGTCAGCATTCAAGCACTTGATGAACGAGAAGTACCATCCCAGAACCGAGGTCAATAAGCTCAAGACAGAACTTAGAGGGTTACGAACCCAAGGATTTGATATTACCACGTACGAAAGACGATTCACAGAATTCTGCCTATTGTGTCCGGGAGCGTTCGAAGATGAGGAAGAGAAGATCGACGCGTTTGTGAAAGGATTACCGGAAAGAATCCAAGAAGATATAAGTTCACATGAGCCCGCCTCCATACAACAGGCATGTAGAATGGCTCACAAACTAGTGAACCAGATTGAGGAAAGAATTAAAGAACAGACGGCTGAAGAGGCCAATGTGAAGCAAGTCAAAAGAAAGTGGGAGGAAAACGGTGATAAGAATCACCAATACAACAACAACAAAAATTACAACAATTATCGCAACAATTATCCCAACAATCGCAACATCAATCGCAACTACAACAAACGGCCCAACAACAACAACAACAACAACAACAACAACAACAACAACTACAACAATCATCCCAACAACAATAACAACCGCAACAACAACAACAATCAGAAGCAGCTATGCCAAAGGTGTGAAAAGTATCACTCGGGGTTCTGCACCAAATTTTGCAACAAGTGTAAAAGAAATGGTCATAGCGCGACGAAGTGTGAGGTCTACGGACCAGGGGTTAACAGAACGAAAGGAACAAATGGTGTCAGAACGAGTAATGGCGGAGCAAGTAGTGTCGGAGCAAGTTATGCCAATGTAGTTTGTTATAAATGTGGAAAACCGGGCCACATTATTAGAAATTGCCCGAACCAGGAGAACACGAATGGACAAGGCCGCGGAAGAGTTTTCAATATTAATGCGGCAGAGGCACAGGAAGACCCGGAGCTTGTTACGGGTACGTTTCTTATTGACAATAAATCTGCTTACGTTTTATTTGATTCGGGAGCGGATAGAAGCTATATGAGTAGAGATTTTTGTGCTAAATTAAGTTGTCCATTGACGCCGTTGGATAGTAAATTTTTACTCGAATTAGCAAATGGTAAATTAATTTCAGCAGATAATATATGTCGGAATCGAGAAATTAAACTGGTTAGCGAAACATTTAAGATTGACTTGATACTAGTAGAGTTAGGGAGTTTTGATGTGATAATCGGTATGGACTGGTTGAAAGAAGTGAAAGCAGAGATCGTTTGTTATAAAAATGCAATTCGCATTATACGAGAAAAAGGAAAAGCCTTAATGGTGTACGGAGAAAAGGGCAACACGAAGCTACATCTTATTAGTAATTTGAAGGCACAAAAACTAATAAGAAAAGGTTGCTATGCTGTTCTAGCACACGTCGAGAAAGTACAAACTGAAGAAAAGAGCATCAATGATGTTCCCGTCGCAAAAGAATTTCCCGATGTATTTTTGAAAGAATTACCGGGACTACCTCCACATCGATCTGTTGAATTTCAAATAGATCTTGTACCAGGAGCTGCACCAATAGCTCGTGCTCCTTACAGACTCGCACCCAGCGAGATGAAAGAACTGCAAAGCCAATTACAAGAACTTTTAGAGCGTGGTTTCATTTGACCAAGCACATCACCATGGGGAGCTCTTGTTTTGTTTGTCAAGAAGAAGGATGGTACATTTAGGTTGTGTATTGACTACAGAGAGTTGAACAAACTTACCATCAAAAACCGTTATCCACTGCCGAGAATTGATGACTTGTTTGATCAACTACAAGGCTCGTCAGTTTATTCAAAGATTGATTTACGTTCTGGATATCATCAAATGCGAGTAAAGGAGGATGATATTCCGAAAACTGCTTTTAGGACGCGTTATGGTCATTACGAGTTTAAGGTTATGCCATTTGGGTTGACTAACGCACCAGCTGTGTTCATGGACCTCATGAACCGAGTGTGTGGGCCATATCTTGACAAGTTTGTCATTGTTTTCATCGATGACATACTTATTTACTCAAAGAATGATCAAGAGCACGAAGAACATTTGAGAAAAGTGCTAGAAGTATTGAGGAAAGAAAAACTGTACGCTAAGTTTTCAAAGTGTGCATTTTGGTTGGAAGAAGTTCAATTCCTCGGTCACATAGTGAACAAAGAAGGTATCCAGGTGGACCCGGCAAAGATCAAAACCGTTGAAAAGTGGGAAACCCCAAAAACTCCGAAGCATATACGCCAATTTTTAGGATTGGCTGGTTACTACAGAAGATTCATCCAAGATTTCTCCAAAATAGCAAAACCCTTGACTGCATTAACGCGTAAAGCAAAGAAATTTGAATGGAAGGGTGAACAAGAGAAGGCGTTTCAATTATTGAAGAAAAAGCTAACTACGGCACCTATATTGTCATTGCCTGAAGGGAATGATGATTTTGTGATTTATTGTGACGCATCAAAGCAAGGTCTCGGTTGTGTATTAATGCAACGGACGAAAGTGATTGCTTATGCGTCTAGACAATTGAAGATTCACGGGCAAAATTATACGATGCATGATTTGGAATTAAGCGCGGTTGTTTTTACATTAAAGACTTGGATGCACTACTTATATGGGGTCAAAAGTATTATATATACCAACCACAAAAGTCTTCAACACATATTTAATCAGAAACAACTGAATATGAGGCATCGTAGGTGGATTGAATTGTTGAATGATTACTACTTTGAGATTCGTTACCACCCGGGGAAGGCAAATGTGGTAGCCGACGCCTTGAGCAGAAAGGACAGAGAACCCATTCGAGTAAAATCTATGAATATAATGATTCACACTAACCTTACTACTCAAATAAAGGAGGCTCAACAAGGAGTTTTAAAAGAGGGAAATTTAAAGGATGAAATACCCAAAGGATCGGAGAAGCATCTTAATATTGGGGAAGATGGAACCCGGTATAGGGCTGAAAGAATTTGGGTACCAAAATTGGGAGATATGAGAGAAATGGTAATTAGAGAAGCTCATAAAACCAGATACTCAATACATCCTGGAACGGGGAAGATGTAAAAGGATCTCAAGAAACATTTTTGATGGCCGGGTATGAAAGCCGATGTTGCTAAATACATAGGAGAATGTTTGACATGTTCTAAGGTCAAAGCTGAGCATCAGAAACCATCAGGTCTACTTCAACAACCTGAAATCCCGGAATGGAAATGGGAAAACATTACCATGGATTTCATCACTAAATTGCCAAGGACTGCAAGTGGTTTTGATACTATTTGGGTAATAGTTGATCGTCTCACCAAATCAGCACACTTCCTGCCAATAAGAGAAGATGACAAGATGGAGAAGTTAGCACGACTGTATTTGAAGGAAGTTGTCTCCAGACATGGAATACCAATCTCTATTATCTCTGATAGGGATGGCAGATTTATTTCAAGATTCTGGCAGACATTACAGCAAGCATTAGGAACTCGTCTAGACATGAGTACTGCCTATCATCCACAAACTGATGGGCAGAGCGAAAGGACGATACAAACGCTTGAAGACATGCTACGAGCATGTGTTATTGATTTCGGAAACAGTTGGGATCGACATCTACCGTTAGCAGAATTTTTCTACAACAACAGCTACCATTCAAGCATTGAGATGGCGCCGTTTGAAGCACTTTATGGTAGAAAGTGCAGGTCTTCGATTTGTTGGAGTGAAGTGGGGGATAGACAGATTACGGGTCCAGAGATAATACAAGAAACTACCGAGAAAATCATCCAAATTCAACAACGATTGAAAATCGCCCAGAGTCGACAAAAGAGCTACGCAGACAGTAAAAGAAAAGATATAGAGTTTGAAATTGGAGAAATGGTCATGCTTAAGGTTTCACCTTGGAAAGGCGTTGTTCGATTTGGTAAACGGGGGAAACTAAATCCAAGGTACATTGGACCATTCAAGATTATAGATCGTGTCGGACCAGTAGCTTACCAACTGGAGCTACCTCAACAACTCGTGGCTGTACATAACACTTTCCACGTCTCGAATTTGAAGAAATGTTTTACTAAAGAAGATCTCACTATTCCGTTGGACGAAATCCAAATCAATGAAAAACTTCAATTCATTGAAGAACCCGTTGAAATAATGGATCGTGAGGTTAAGAGACTTAAGTAAAACAAGATACCGATTGTTAAAGTTCGATGGAATGCTCGTAGAGGACCTGAGTTCACCTGGGAGCGTGAAGATCAGATGAAGAAGAAATACCCGCATCTATTTCCATAAGATTCGTCAACACCTTCAACAGCTTAAAATTTTGGGACGAAATTTATTTAACGGGTAGGTACTGTAGTGACCCGAACTTTTCCATGTTTATATATATTAATTGAGATTGATATTTACATGACTAAATGTTTCCAACGTGTTAAGCAATCAAACTTGTTAAGACTTGATTAAATGAAATAAGTTCCATATAGACAATTGATCACCCAAGTTGACCGGCGATTCACGAACGTTACAAGATTGTAAAAAGTACATGTTATGGTATATATAGACATATATATATATAGTTGACATAAGATTATGATGAGTAAGTATCTCACTAAGTATATTAACAATGTGTGATATACATAAGAAATGAGATTACTAAGTTAAGAAACTCGAAATGATATATATAACGATTATCGTTATGATAACGTCTACTAAATACATATGTATCATATTAAGATATTGATACACTATGTTTAATCATTATAAATGATAATTAAACATGTCATTAAGTGTATTAACAATGAACTACATATGTAAAAACAAGACTACTAACTTCATGATTTCGAAACGAGACATATATGTAACGATTATCGTTGTAACAACATTTAACTGTATATATATCATATTAAGATATATTAATATATCATAATATCATGATAATATAATAATTTAACATCTCATTAGATATAATAAACATTGGGTTAACAACATTTAACAAGATCGTTAACTTAAAGGTTTCAAATCAACATTTACATGTAACGACTAACGATGACTTAACGACTCAGTTAAAATGTATATACATGTAGTGTTTTAATATGTATTCATACACTTTTGAAAGACTTCAAGACACTTATCAAAATACTTCTACTTAATAAAAATGCTTACAATTATATCCTCGTTCAGTTTCATCAACAATTCTACTCGTATAAACCCGTATTTGTACTCGTACAATATACAGCTTTTAGATGTATGTACTATTGGTATATACACTCCAATGATCAGCTCTTAGCAGCCCATGTAAGTCACCTAACACATGTGAGAACCATCATTTGGCAACTAGCATGAAATATCTCATAAAATTACAAAAATATGAGTAATCATTCATGACTTATTTACATGAAAACAAAATTACATATCCTTTATATCTAATTCATACACCAATGACCAAAACACCTACAAACACTTTAATTCTTCAATTTTCTTCATCTAATTGATCTCTCTCAAGTTCTATCTTCAAGTTCTAAGTGTTCTTCATAAATTCTACAAGTTCTAGTTTCATAAAATCAAGAATACTTCCAAGTTTGCTAGCTTACTTCCAATCTTGTAGAGTGATCATACAACCTCAAGAAATCTTTATTATTTACAGTAAGATATCTTTCTAATACAAGGTAATACTCATATTCAAACTTTGATTCAATTTCTATAACTATAACAATCTTATTTCGAGTGAAAATCTTACTTGAACTGTTTTTGTGTCATGATTCTGCTTCAAGAACTTTCAAGCCATCCAAGGATCCTTTGAAGCTAGATCCATTTTTCTCATTTCCAGTAGCTTTATCCAGAAAACTTGAGGTAGTAATGATGTTCTTAACATCATTCAATTCATACATATAATGCTATCTTATTCGATGGTTTAAACTTGTAATCACTAGAACATAGTTTAGTTAATTCTAAACTTGTTCGCAAACAAAAGTTAATCCTTCTAACTTGACTTTTAAAATCAACTAAACACATGTTATATATCTATATGATATGCTAACTTAATGATTTAAAACCTGGAAACACGAAAAACACCGTAAAACCGGATTTACGCCGTCGTAGTAACACCGCGGGCTGTTTTGGGTTAGTTAATTAAAAACTATGATAAACTTTGATTTAAAAGTTGTTCTTCTGGGAAAATGATTTTTATTATGAACATGAAACTATATCCAAAAATCATGGTTAAACTCAAAGTGGAAGTATGTTTTCTAAAATGGTCATCTAGACGTCGTTCTTTCGACTGAAATGACTACCTTTACAAAAATGACTTGTAACTTATATTTCCCACTATAAACCTATACTTTTTCTGTTTAGATTCATAAAATAGAGTTCAATATGAAACCATAGCAATTTGATGCACTCAAAACGGATTTAAATGAAGAAGTTATGGGTAAAACAAGATTGGATAATTTTTCTCATTTTAGCTACGTGAAAATTGGTAACAAATCTATTCCAACCATAACTTAATCAACTTGTATTGTATATTATGTAATCTTGAGATACCATAGACACGTATACAATGTTTCGACCTATCATGTCGACACATCTATATATATTTCGGAACAACCATAGACACTCTATATGTGAATGTTGGAGTTAGCTATACAGGGTTGAGGTTGATTCCAAAATATATATAGTTTGAGTTGTGATCAATACTGAGATATGTATACACTGGGTCGTGGATTGATTCAAGATAATATATATCGATTTATTTCTGTACATCTAACTGTGGACAACTAGTTGTAGGTTACTAACGAGGACAACTGACTTAATAAACTTAAAACATCATAAATGTATTAAAAGTGTTGTAAATATATTTTGAACATACTTTGATATATATGTACATATTTGTTATAGGTTCATGAATCGACCAGTGGCCAAGTCTTACTTCCCGACGAAGTAAAAAATCTGTGAAAGTGAGTTATAGTCCCACTTTTAAAATCTAATATTTTTGGGATGAGAATACATGCAGGTTTTATAAATGATTTACAAAATAGACACAAGTACGTGAAACTACATTCTATGGTTGAATTATCGAAATCGAATATGCCCCTTTTTATTAAGTCTGGTAATCTAAGAATTAGGGAACAGACACCCTAATTGATGCGAATCCTAAAGATAGATCTATTGGGCCTGACAAACCCCATCCAAAGTACCAGATGCTTTAGTACTTCGAAATTTATATCATATCCGAAGGGTGTCCCGGAATGATGGGGATATTCTTATATATGCATCTTGTTAATGTCGGTTACCAGGTGTTCACCATATGAATGATTTTTATCTCTATGTATGGGATGTATATGGAAATATGAAATCTTGTGGTCTATTATTATGATTTGATAATATATAGGTTAAACCTATAACTCACCAACATTTTTGTTGACGTTTTAAGCATGTTTATTCTCATGTGATTATTAAGAGCTTCCGCTGTCGCATACTTAAATAAGGACGAGATTTGGAGTCCATGCTTGTATAATATTGTGTAAAAACTGCATTCAAGAAACTTATTTCATTGTAGCATATTTGTATTGTAAACCATTATGTAATGGTCGTGTGTAAACAGGATATTTTAGATTATCATTATTTGATAATCTACGTAAAGCTTTTTAAACCTTTATTGATGAAATAAAGGTTATGGTTTGTTTTAAAATGAATGCAGTCTTTGAAAAACGTCTCATATAGAGGTCAAAACCTCGCAACGAAATCAATTAATATGGAACGTTTTTAATCAATAAGAACGGGACATTTCCGTAATCGATGAATGATGTATTCGTCCAAAGGGATTTGGACGGGTAATCACAACAATACTTCACCAACCATAATTATCAACAACATATTTCCTATAATATCAACCAACAATCTCAACCATTTTCCATTTACACGAACCAACAATCTCAACAACAATCCCAACAAACACCATATTATCCAAGACTTCGTGACGAATCCGATGATGAAGTTCCTGAAACTCCGCGCCATGTCGATGTCGAACCCGAAGGAACCGGTGGCCGATGTTCGAGGGAAAAAAGTGAGGTGTCCGAAAGTTCCTTGGACTGACTTGGAAACAAAAAATCTAGCAGAGCGTTATGTGTATGTTTCGGAATATCCGAATGCGGGAAACGACCAAACTTATAATTCATTTTGGGGTGAATTCCGAAGACAATACAATTCGTTAGTTAAAGAGCAAAGGCGTGCCGATCAAATACGTGCGAAATGGGCTAAAATTAAAAGGGATGTGAATATTTTTATTGGTATTTATTCGAAGCTTGAGAAAATGTGGCAAAGTGGTTGTTCGGGGGAGGACATTATGAATGCGGCCCAAAAACAATTCAAACACTAAACCAAGGGCCGACAATTTGCTTTTGAGGATGCATGGCAAGTTTTGAGGGATTGCCCAAAGTTTATGGAAAGTGAAGGTATATCGGCTACCAATAAAAGAAAACAAGCCGATGAATTACCAATTCCAACCGAGGCTAGTTCAAACCCGCAAATTAGCACGAATCCTGACCCAACCCCATTTGAAAATTTAGTTAAAGATCACGACCCGATCCGACGTCCTCCGAGTCGAGCTAAAAGTCAAAGGGATTCGTACTCATCCGATGCCGCGAGTCGTATGTCATCCGATGAAGTTCGGATAAAGATAGCCCAATCCGCCGTAGCATCTCAACTAGCGGCGACTAAAACCATGGAAAAGCTTTGTGAAGAAAGCTAGACGAGGACACTGTTGAAAAGTTTGAAGCTTCTTTCCAAACCGGTATCACGATACTTGCCTCCCGACGAATACGAAATGATGATGAATTATCGAGCGAGACTTAAGAAAAAATATGCTAAGGAATTGGCACGTCCGGACGACGACGACGAGTAGTAGTTTATTTGTAGTATTTTTATTTTTATTTATTTTTATTGTAACGTTTTTTTTTAATTATTGTTACTTTATTTTTTTAATGAAATTTTAGTTTTATATTAATGATTTTTATGTTTAATTTTAATTATTTAATTGTTTAGAAAAAATAAAAAAGTAATACAAAAATATGGAAGAAATGTGTAATTGTTGAGAGTGTTTAGTCTTGGGAAGGAAGTGTTGATGTAGCGCTGAGGTGGCATCTAGTCCTGGAGGACTAAGTCGAAATCATTGAAAGTGCTCTTTAGTCCGTCCTCAAGAGTGCCCTCAAAGTTTGACACTTCACACATCTCACTAGAGTTTTCCAAACCGACCATGAAAGTTTGCATACACTTAGTTGAAATCTATAACACTGATTTTAGTAAAAATAATAAGAGTATAAGATAAAATAGAATGATTTAAATTAAAAACCTTAATTAAATAATTAATGACCCACAAACACACACACACACACACACATATATATATATAAATAAATATATATATATATATATATATATATATATATATATATATATATATATATATATATATATATATATATATATATATATATATATATATATATATATATATATATATATATATATATATATATATATATAAGTGTTTTAATCAAGAGGGAAGCACTTTTTGGGGGCTAAGTGTGGAGAAGTAATTTTTTTTCATTTTGTTTTGATTTTTTTTTTTCAAGCATTAAGACCTTATTTAGTGGTGATGGGGGTGATGTGGTTTTTTTTGAGGTTTTTGTGGGTATAGTGCTGAGTTGGCAAATGTGATGGGGGTGAGGGCGTGATGGAGTTTGTAGTTATGGACATGATGGTTATGTGATGAGTTAAATTGGTCCCGCATTTTTATTTAGTTTTTCTTTTTGTTTGATTAATTTTATTTACAAAAATCATTTTTTAAAAAAAATATAACATATAAAATAATTTATATTAATAAAAACACACTTAAATTAATAAAATTAAACGATTACAATTCATTAAAGTCCTAAAAAAACAATACTTAAGAAATCCTAAAATACCATTACACCATGACTTTATTAAATTACTAGAAATTAAAACTTCTCGGCGTCGTCCTCGTCGTCCTCGTCGCTTGAAATGAATTCTTTGTAACGCTCGGCCATCTTTTTCTTGAACGTCAAAGCTTTTTTCCTTTCTTTCGGGTCGGGGATGTCGTTAACGTCAAGTTTAAATAAGTTTGTGACACACTCGAGTGCCGACCTCATTCGTTCTTCCTCAACTATACGATCAATACTCTTGCTTCGTTTCTCCAATTCTTTATCCTTTTTCTTTTCCCACCTAGAAGACAGCTCGTCAAATCTTGAAGAGTTTGTACCCCGTGATGATGTACCCGCATCAGACGAAACCAATTTTCTCGCAGCCTTCTTCGCTCGGTCTCTTCCCATAGGATGTTGAATCGCATCGTCTCCAAAAGCTCTGGAGGTTACTTAAACGATCTTTCCTTGAGATTAACTGTTTGGTTTTCGCGATCCTCATCTTCATAATCATCTTCTATTACAAGTTGTCCATTTCTCCTTCGCACGCCACTACCACCAATTGAAAATGGTGTATACCACTTCGGCCTCGTTTTCAGAAACTCCCAAAATCCTTGTAAGTCCACGGCTTCACTGCCCAACTTTGATATCTTACCACCGTAATCTTATATACGTCTTGCTCGACACGATCGCTACGCCTTGGGTTACGTTCTTCTTCATTATATAAGGCTATAAAATCTTTGCACACCTTATCCATATGTCGCCATTTCCCACTTAATTGGTCATCATTTCTTAAATACCCAGAATCATTATTATTAAACTTATTTCGTACTCTAGCCCAAAAAGCCGTGTTTCTTTGCGAGTTATCGTGAACCCCATCTTCCGAGCAATCGATCCAATACTTAGCCAACCAAATTTCTTCGGGAGGAGTCCACAATTTTTTGTGTTGTGGTTCTTTACTTGTTCTTTTCCTTTTCGTTTATGACTTGGTGATCGGGTCTTAAACGCCGATCATGATAAATGTTAAGAGATGAATTTTATGTGTATATTTGAGGTTTAAAAAGCTATTTCATGAGGTTTTTATAACGAGTAACGATTTGGGACGAAAACGCGAAAATGGGGGTTAAAACAAGAAAAAATGCAAAAATTGGAACCCGGCCGCAAGGAGGCGGCTGGGGGGCGCATGTAGGCGCTTGGCTTGGATCAAAATTCCACTCAGGTGGAATATGGGCAAAAGGGGGCGACTGGATTTGGCGCCTGGGTGCGTGTAGCGCCTGGGTGCGTGTAACGCCCGGTGAGCGTAATTTGCGGCTGGAGCTATTTTGGATAAAATTTGAGGCCGAATTTGAGGGATTTAATGCTTGGGGGTTACCCTACTTCACCCCTATATAATGGAAACCCTAGGCTACGAATTTATATCTTTTTCCATCAGTTTTTAGAGCATCAAACACACAAAAACACACCATCAATCATCATCAAATCAAGATTCAAGCTAGGTTTCAAGGAGTGTTCATCATGCAACTTCAAGAAGCAACCATGATCATCATCACCAACATGCTTGGCTAGTTTCTTTCACTTTATTCCTTCCATGAACAATTGATACATGTGTTCTTTTCATTCAAGTTTATGTGGTTTGTAATGTTATAATACTTATGTCTTTTGAATTGTGATATTATAAACCAATTGTTTATTGATCAATGCAAGTATTATTGATTGTGATTATTGCAAGTTGAATTATAGTGACTTAACATTGTGTTCTTAATCCAACTTAGTGTTAATTAGATTAAGGATAAAGACATAGTGTCTAGGTTGCATGATTCAATCCCAAGATAGTTAGAATTGATAAGCCTAAGAAATCTTGTCTATGAGATTTGATCAATACTTGATAAGCATAATACTTGTTTGAATGAATGCATGTTAGATTGGGATTGTGAAGGGATAAAGACTTCCATCCAATTGATTACAACCTTTTTAATTAGCTCATTATTTATGCTCTTAAATACTCAAAGTTTACATTTGCTTAGTAATTGTTAATCTAGTTTTTACATTAGTTAATTTTAGTTAATCACAAACAAACCAATCTTGAAATTGATTGTTAGTTAACCACAACTTTCTGTGGAACGAATCCTGCTTACCCTATCTAAAGTAGAGTAATTAGGCTATTTTTGACCGGCCCTTCGACACCGATCAAATTTTGGCGCCGCTGCCGGGGAAGTGTGCGCTTGATTGCAAGCTCTTATTTTATTGCTTTCATGTTAAATTAGAAAAACCATAAAAATTATAAAACCAATAAAAATCCAAAAATAGTGTTTTGTTTATTTTGTTTTTGTCAGTTTTACGCTCGGTGTTCTTGTTTTTGTTGAAGTGCAGGTTAGTGTATGAAAACTCGGAGTTCGGGAGATCAAAATCTTAAGCCTTTAGACCCAGAAATCGAGAAATCTGCAAAAGCTAATTGAAAAGCTACAAGAATTTTAAAGGGCTCAACAGTGGCTTCAGCATCAACTCAACCACAGTTAGAGTCACATCCAATTGTTCCACCAAACTCTCCTAAATCAGATTCCGATACTGAAGAGGAAGTTTTTGATCAACGAGATGAGATGGCCGAACGACAAAGAGGAGTAGATACCTACTACCAACCGGGTGATTTTGATGATCACTCACCCATTTTTTTTCCTACACCGGCAGGAGGAAACAATCGATGATTTGAGGTCCGACCTCAACTCATTTTGATCTTGCCAACCTACCGAGGTATGGCTAACGAGGAACCATATGAATACATCACTGAGTTTAATGAGATATGTGCTACTAATCAGGTAAACGGTTTCACGGATGATGAGGTACATCTGCGATTATTTCCTTATTCACTTAAATATAAGGCAAAATGATGGTTTCTCTCTTTACCCGCCCGGAGTATTAATACTTGGGCGGTGATGAAAAAACGGTTTTTAGAGGAGTTTTATCCCATAAGTAAAACTTCAGACATGCGTACGCAAATAAAATCTTTTAAACAACTACCGGGTGAATTATTTCATGAAGCGTACGAGCGTCTGAAGGAGTTACTTAGGGCATGTCCACACCATGAGATACCAAAGTGGGAATTGGTTAAAATTTTCTATGATAGTTTGGATTCCCAAAACAGGCAATTCCTTTTGGCGGCTAGTGGTGGGGCGTTTTTAACTCGATCTAGTGATGACGAGTGGACCTTCTTTGAGCAATTAATCAAGGGTTCAAAACCCAAGCTTTGGTTAATCGTAAATAACCTAGTACCTCCCGAGTGAATCATGTTTCCGACTTGGGTGGTTCATCTAGGAACTTAGAGCAAGAATTAGATGATTTGAAAATGCTTATATTTAACAACCCAAACTAGGGACTTGCTAGTAATGTTTCGCAGGTTCAGGAAGTTTGTGAGATTTGTGGAGATCCTTCTCACTTTGCATACGGATGTAGAAATGGGATTCCACCGGTAAATCAACAAATAGTGGAGGAACAAGTTAATGAGGTCCAGGGACGAAGATTTGATCCATACTCCAACACGTATAATTCGGGTTGGAGAAACTATCCTAATTTCAGTTGGAGCAATAACAATGCTCTAAATGCTAACCAAGGGAACCAACAAAGACCGCAAAACAACTTTCAAAACCAGGGTAACTTTTAGAACCAAGGCTACTAGCAAAGAAACTATCAAAATCCTTATCCCAACAACCGAAACCAAAACCAAAATAATTACCAAAATCAAAGGCAAAATCAAAATCAAAACAATGCGTCACCCAATAAACCATCTAGCTCGGATGCCAAGATGGACGCGTTTATCTCCAAAATGCGTAAAATAGTGGAAGTGCAAAACAAGTCAATTGGTGCGTTGGCTAAGGAGATTGGTAATGTAGTAGAAAGTAAAGGGAATTGGGAGCCGAGTACAATTCCAAGCTACACGGTTCTAAATCCGAATCATAAGGAACAAGGAAAAGGGCATAGTGTTAATATGGTAGGCACCTTGCGAAGTGGAAAGAAGCATGACAATAAGGTTGGTGAAAAAGAGGTAGTGCAACAAGAGTCAAGTGAGGTTCCTATTGTGCTTGATGAGGATGAGGTAAGTGAAAATGATAACCATGGAAAGGGGGTGAAAAATAAGGAACCAATCGTTAATGAGACCGAGAAATTGGAGACGGAATCAAAAACCGTCCCATTTCCCAAGGCCTTAGAGTCCCCAAACCAATTCCCTTATGGGAAGATGGGACCACAACCGGAGGACATGTGGGAAACATTTAAAAAGGTTAAGATTAATTTTCCCCTTCTCGATGCTATTAGGCAAGTCCCGTCTTATACTAAATTTTTGAAGGACCTTTGCACTCAAAAGAGGAAGCAAAGGGCGACCTTACCAAAAAAGGTGGAGCTAACCGAGCACCTAAGTGCGGTTGTTTCAGGAACACTTCCACCTAAATTTAAGGACCCGGGGACCCCATTGATAGCGGTTACTATAGGAAACGTGAATGTGAAAAAGGCGTTATTGGACCTAGTAACTAGCATCAATATTTTACCTTTTTGTCTAGTTGACCTATTTGAATTGGGTTTAATGAAAAGAACCGACATAATTATTCAACTAGCAGACCAATCAATCAAAACACCTAGGGGGATATTAGAAGATTTGATAGTAAAAGTGGAGGATTTCTATTACCCTGTTGACTTTGTTGTGATGGATATTGAATCTAGGAATAGAGATGCCCAGCCCACTATAATCTTGGGGCGCCCTTTCTTGGCCACCATAAATGCCCACATTAATTGTCGAATGGGTTCCATGGACATATCATTCGGGAATCGCAAGATGAGGATTAATATCTTTAATTCTCTTCACGCCCCAAATGTCCATGAATGCTATCAGGTAGATGTGATTGATGAACTAGTGGAAAAACATACTTCTCACCTAATAACCAATGACCCGGTAGAAGTATTTTGCTTAGGTGATGAAGAGGATGTTGAATGTGAAGAGGTTAAGGCAGTCGAATTAGCTATAGCAAGTATGTGACGACCCGGAAATTTTCGACCAAATTTAAACTTAATCTTTATATAATTCCGACTTGATAAGCAATGAATTTTAATAGATCTTGAACCTCCGAAAAGAGTTTTACACAAGCTTTTGGTCACCCTTTTATTCCGACGATTCACGAACGTCATAACTTGATTTAATTGTTTAATTGTTTAATTATTATGTATATATATGGATTTATATATATTTAACTTGAAAATATGATAATTAAATATCTCATTAAGTATATTAACAAAGTATTATATATATATATATATATATATATATATATATATATATATATATATATATATATATATATATATATATATATATATATATATATATATATATATATTTTCATACTACTAATTTAAAGAGTTTTTAAACAATATATATATTACTATTTAAACGACGTAATTAACTTATGTTAAAATGTATTTACATATAATGTATTACGAGTGTAAATACATCCTTACAAGTATTGAATACACTTTATAATATACCAATACATATAAAGGATAGCTATCCTCGTATTTCCGTTTAATTTCCTCAAAGAATTCTACTCACATTCATACGGTATTTTTACCCGTATTATACACAGCTTCTAAAAGTATTTACTATTGGTATATACCAATAGAAATCTGCAATTATTTGTGTAATATGTAATCCATGACCTAATCAATTTAATATGTCATGCATGACTTAATACAATTTAACTTATCTTAGATATTTTCACTAAAAGCCAAAATTATAAGCTTATAAATAAGGACCATTTTAACTCATTTTTACTCCACATTTTCTTAAACTAAAAACACACACTTGAATGCTCTCATATCATACTTTAATCTCAGCAACTTTCCTCTTCATAATCAAGGTAAAATACTTCTCAAAATCCTTGTTCAATTCCTTGTATATTTGCTATCTTATTATACTTATAAAACTTGTAAAAACTAGAACTTGTTTTGGTGAACACCAAGCTTGTTTGAAAAACTAATCTAATCTTTCTAACTTAACTCTAATAACACTTATTTATATGTATTATGATGTTATATTAAGTTAATATAAGAATTTATAACTTGTACATATGAAGAATACCTTGAAACTTAACATATATCCTTTAATCTCCATTCGGTAAAAAGCGGGTTGTTTTGGGTTGGGAATTAAAAACCTATCTTATACTTTGAGTTTGAGGCTAAGACTTTGGAAATATGTTAATATATGTAAATAAGACTTCCGGTATTTTTGGAAGTATTTTATCAAAAATCATATATTGGGTGGATGCCGGGATTTTTCCAAATCTGTCCACCGACACAAAAAGAGGGTAAAGATCTAAAAATTACTACTTGAGATGAACTTTTCGAATTGGTTTTGTAAAACTTACTTCTTAATGAATCCATAGTAATTTGATTCACTTTAAACGGAGTTGTAATGAATATTTGGCGAGCAAAACAAAATCTGCTAAAATTAACGTTGTATGGACGAAATTTATATTATAAAAACTATATTAACCATATCCTTGTTAACTTTTCCTATATCCTATATATATTTGGACATGTTATCAGTAGTATAACAAAATATTATAATCTTGGTTAATTCTGTGATTGTATATATGTATAATAATATTCTTGGTACGTCCTAACATAATAAGTATACAATACGTTTTTGATAAATCCAAAGACAATACGTACACAATACGTCTTAGTTAATTCGAAGACAATACGTATACAATATGTCTCTGGGTTGATGCAAAGACAATACATATACAATACGTCATGGGGTAATTCTAAGAATATATATATATATATATATATATATATATATATATATATATATATATATATATATATATATATATATATATATATATATATACCGATTATTAGACTGTTGGACTTTTCGGACTATTTTGGACTACTAACAAAGGACTACTAACAATGAACTACTAATATAAAATGTTAAAAATTATTATATAAGTATTCTATGAACTTGCTTTATTTTATTCATATGTCGTATTATTATCTGAATCGTTATTATTGTTATAGGTTCGTGAATCCAAGGACGACGGTCATATTTTTAATAAGTTGAAAACTTATTATTAATATACTTTTACTACTGTGAGTATATAGTCCCATTTTTAAACTCTACAAATATTTTGGGATGATAATACATGCATTTTACGTTTTACGCCATAGACACAAGTACTTAAAATATATTCTACATTGAGTTGTACCACTTTGCATATCTTCCCTAATAGCTTGGTAACTAATATTTACATGTTGTAAGAACATGTATACGCGAATCCTATTGATAGATCTATCGGGTTTGACAACCCCAACCGGGCTAGTCGCTCTAGTATCGTAAACGGTTGCATAGTACTTCGGTTTTACTACATTTGGTACAGTGTAGGGAGATTTCATAATAAAGGGAATATGCCACATTAATGGTTAAGTATGGTTACCGAAGCGCTCAACAACTTATAGAATACTTTTATACACTTGCGAGTGTACATATATTTATAACTATGAAATCTTGTGGTCTATATTTATATCGATGATAAACCTATATATCTCACCAACCTTTGTGTTGACTGTTTACGCATGTTTATTCTCAGGTCCTTAAGAAAGTCTTCCGCTGTTGCATTATTTGAGCAAGCTGTGCATGGAGTCTCATACTTTTATTTAAATAAAGTGTTGCATTTAATAAAACCTTTGTCATGTATTATATTCGACTGTTACGTCACGTGTGTAGTATTTGGAAACCGATGTATTTTGGGGATTATTTCTTAAATAATCGCCCACTTGTTTAAAATATGCATTATGTATAATAATGATGTGCTTTTTATGAAACGAATGCAATATTTTCTAAAACGTATCATATAGAGGTCAAATACCTCACTATGGGACCAATGAGAACGTACTGCAGTAATATGGACGGGTCGTTTCAAAGTATAATGGATGCTAGGTTACCACCTTGGACTCATAAATATGAGCCACTACCTAAGTCCATTGATACTAATATGAGACCTTCATTAGAATCACCACCGACCCTTGAGCTGAAACCATTACCCTCTCATTTAAAGTATGCATTCTTGGGGTACTAACGGCACTTTGCCAGTTATTATTGCTTCAGATTTGACAAGTGTGCAGGAAAAAGCTTTAATGGAGGTGCTTCATAAGTACAAGGCTGCGGTGGGATGGACTATAGCTGATTTGAAAGGGATAAGTCCCTCAGTGTGCATGCATCGCATAGTTACAGATCCTGAGGTTAAACCTGCCCGTGACACGCAACGCAGGTTAAACCCGAACATGCAGGAAGTGGTAAAGAAAGAGGTTCTTAAGTGGTTAGACAAGGGGATTATTTTCCCTATTTTGGATAGTCAGTGGGTAAGCCCCACTCAAACAGTGCCAAAGAAAGCTGGGATCACAGTCATGGAAACCGAGGAAGGTGAAAAGATCACAACCCGTCCCGTGACGGGTTGGCAGGTATGTATTGATTACAGGAAGTTAAATGCTGCAACTTCAAAGGATCATTTTCCCTTACCTTTTATTGATCAAATCATCGAAAAGTTGTCAGGTCAAAAATTTTATTGTTTCTTAGATGGGTATTCGGGATACAATCAGATACCTATTCACCCTAATGACCAAGAAAAAACAACTTTTACTTGTCCCTATGGAACTTATGCTTTTAGACGAATGCCTTTTGTTCTATGTAATGCACCTGCTACTTTTCAAAGGTGTATGATGAGTATTTTTTCAGAATTAATAGGCGAGTCTTTAGAAATTTTCATGGATGATTTCTCAATATTTGGTAAGTCTTTTGAATCATGTTTAAATATGTTGGAAAAGGTTTTTCAAACGGTGTACAGAGACTAACCTCGTCCTTAGTTGGGAAAAGAGCCATTTTATGGTAAGGGAAGGGGTGGTTTTGGGACACATTGTGTCCGAACGGGGATTTGAAGTAGATAGGGCAAAAGTGCAACTTATTCCACATTACCTCTATAACAACCCGTCCTAATCCATCTGGACGAATACATTACATTTGGTTACATCGCGAGGTACTTGACCTCTATATGATACATTTTACAAACATTGCATTCGTTTTTAAAAGACAAACTTTCATTACATCGACAGTTGACAGGCATGCATACCATTTCATAATATATCCAACTATAATTGACTTAATATTATTCTTGATGAACTCAACGACTCGAATGCAACGTCTTTTGAAATATGTCATGAATGACTCCAAGTAATATCTCTAAAATGAGCAAATGCACAGCGGAAGATTTCTTTCATACCTGAGAATAAACATGCTTTCAAGTGTCAACCAAAAGGTTGGTGAGTTCATTAGTTTAACATAAATATTCATTTCCATCATTTTAATAGACCACAAGATTTTTCATTTCTCATAAATATACGTCCCATGCATAGAGACAAAAATAATCATTCATATGGATTGAACACCTGGTAACCGACCTTAACAAGATGCATATAGAATATCCCCATCATTCTGGGACACCCATCGGACATGATAAAATCGAAGTACTAAAGCATTCCAAATTCTAGAATAGGGCTTGTTGGGCCCGATAGATCTATCTTTAGGATTCGCGTCAATTAGGGGTTCTGTTCCCTAATTCTTAGGTTACCAAGCTAAAAGGGGCATATTCGGCTTCGATCATTCAACCATATAATGTAGTTTTAATTACTTATGTCTATTTCGTAAAACAGTTATAAAAGCAGCGCATGTATTCTCAGTCCCAAAAATATATATTGCAAAAGCATTTAAAAAGGGAGCAAATGAAACTCACAATAATGTATTTTGTAGTAAAAATACATATGACGACATTGAACAATGCAGGGTTTGCCTCGGATTCACGAACCCTCTCCAAGCTTTTCCTAAAAAGAAATGCCCCAGACGAGACTCGAACCCGCAACCTCTCGTCACCTACTCGCACCCTGACCATCACTCTGTCTACTTCATTTCTATTTTAATTATGAATTAAATCTTTCTAATCCTTTATTTTCTGTTTTCTTTTTCTTCTTCTAAAACTAAACCCATTTAACATATTTACCTTCAAACATCATCGTACTCCATCATCGAATCATAACCATCATTAAATCATCTTCATGATACCGTCATCATCTTCATTAGATCATCATCATCCTTAACTCTAATCATAATATCATGTATCATTATCCTAATCATATCCACGATCAATATCATTATTCTTACATCGTTTTTCATACCCATCATCGTCTTCACTTAAACGTCATCATCACAATTTCTTTATTACCATACACCCTCATTGTTTTTAACTCCTTTCGTAGTACTAGGAATCATAAGTTTCGTTGATGGTTCAAGAAGGGTTTCGACTAAATAACAATAACAACAAAAGGTTCAGCTTGGATTTTTAATCGAAATAGAAATGGTAGTAGCTATCAACCGTGAGTTGCAGCTGGATTTAAAAAAAAAAATACGCAGCAGTAGTTGCATAGAAGTACAGCAGTAACCATGATGGCTTGTGGATTTAGAATGGCCCAACAAAATAAACTCGGCCCAATCATAGATGAAGACCCTCGGCCCAACATTATAAAAGAAGGATTCGATTTCCTGTGTTTATTTTAGTGGAACGGTTACCCTTTTTTAAAAAAAAAAAAATATCAACACAACAGAGCTAGTGGCACTTGAAAGTAATCACTTTGGTCATAATTTAATATTCGTAATGGAGAGTAATTGGGTGTCAGTGAAGGGTTTTTGTACTAGAAACATATTAAATCTTTTACAGCCTTACATAACACCTTTGCATTTTTATATTCAGCCGAAAGTGATTGAAGAATAAATTCACGCGAGTTGTGTTCGATCATGTGGAGTAAATCAGTCGACAGAAAAAGTATGGTGAGGTTTTCGGTCCATCAACTAAATATTACCAATCACTATCTCTTTTATATATATTTCCACCTTTAATCACCTCATCACTTTTATATTCATGATTTTAAGAAGGTAAGAACGTACGCGTATAGAAATAGCAGCAGAATCAGGAAAGTTTTTCGAAAGCACCAACGGAAGTGATAATAGGTTGGCCGGGTTTTCGAACGGGCTAAAAGAAACATCTAAGTGGGTGTCATTTAGAATTTTGTGAGAGAGAAGATGAGAGGAGGAAGAAAATAGTGGTCTTCCATGGTGTTCGAAGGTGATGTTTTAATGGTGGTTGCTTATTCACGGTTAAAAGAAACAAGAGATAGCAGCGTAGCAGAAAAATAAAAAGTATTCCAAGTGGTGGTTATGGTGGTTGCAGCAAGAATTTGATATAGTAAAAAGAAATAGAAAGATGATATTTTAATATGGTGGAGATGGAGGTGAAAGGTGGTTTGATTCCCGGTTGAAGTGGTGATCACTTAAGGTAGTAAAGGTGGTGATGGTTCGATGGTTTTGTGTTGGTGATCACGGTGCCGGTTCATCAAGAAGAAAAAAAATTAAAAAGGTATGTATATATCTATTATGTACGTGTGTGTATATATCTTTATAGAGAAAAAGCTTGAGAGTGAGAGTGAATTAGTAGCGAGGGTGTTGATGAATTGTGTTCTCTTCGTTCATATTTATATGTATTGAAATTTGATAGGACGCGTAACAAACTGGAGACCGGGTTCTTCAAACAAGAAGAAGAAAACAAGAAAAATAAGTCAGATAGTGATGGCTAACAGTATTGTACGATTTCTACTAACAGCTTGATTTGATTTAGGTTGTTTGTATTGAGAAGTTCATCTGAACGGGTAACAAGTTGGGACAGGAAGGACAGATAGAATGAAATAAAAAGAATAAAAGCTGAAAACGATTTCTAACATATTTCGTTTGCATCTGTGATCGAATTCGATCTCGTAACAAGATTAGAGACAGAAGACAAAAGTAAATAAAGTTTTATTGTGATATGCAACCGATTGGAGTAATTTAGTTCATATAGTTTGTATTTATCTAGATTTTTCCTTTGATGGAATTTGTGATTTGTACAAATTTTAAAAATCAAATACAGTGTTATAGTTACATGAAACAGATTCTCACTCTAAACCAGTATTATGATTTTATATAAATAATATTAATAACTAATAATTATGAGTATATTGATAATAATATAAACACTAATAATAATAATAATAATAATAATGCTAATAATAATAAGTGTATTAATAATAATAATAATAATATGATGATATTAATAATAACAATAATAATGATCTTAATAAGTTTAATAATAATTAATAATGATAAAAATAATAATAAAAATGATAAAAAAAAAATAATATTATTAATGATACTGATAATAATTTTAGTAATAATAATATAACATCTTATACGATATCAAATTTCATAATAATATTAATAATACAAATATTAATATTAATATTAACATCAATAATGAAAGTAATGATAAAAATATTAATATAAAAATTATATTCAAACTTGTAATTATATTTTAATATCTTACAATCTCTTTTATACATTAAAAGAGAATCATTATCTCTCCTAATTAGAAAAGTCAAATCCTTTATGACCTTAGGATCATTACTAACATTCAATCTCAACCATCCATTGGAAGTATTAGCTAACAAATAAACTAGATTAGCTAATCATCCAGTGAAAAGTCTAAAATACCCTCATAATTGTTATTATTATTTTTAGTTTCCTAAAACATCAACTACTCAATTCCTGTGTGCTCATCACTAACCCTAAATTCCTGTGCGCTCATCACCATTAATCGATTCTGACCAATCTCGGAGAAAATTTCATCCATAAACGATTCACGGATATAGCACATCATCCACTTCCATCCACAAACGATTCACACTCGATACAGCACATCAAACGAAGATAGCGATTACGATATTTAAGATAAACAATGAAACATCAAGATCTTTGTTACGTTTAAGATCTTTATTACGTTGACGGTTATACATCCAAAACTGAAGAGGTTCAAGTATTTTCGATTTCTCTGTTGACGAACATAATTTCCGATTTAGGAGGTTTCAAAATTACCTTAATCTTTGTATACAAACAGAAATTACTACAGTTTTGATTCATGTTATGATCAGAATTTACGACGATTGACGACTTCTCTTTTTACAACTTTACGATGTTTGCCCTAATTTAGGTTTGAAGCCCCCGATGCACTGCACCATCAAATCGTTATTTACAAAATCTCTTTTTGCCATTTATGATGTTAATCTTGATTTTTGTATGGAGATGATGCATACAATCACAGTCGTAACAATCTCAGTGGGGTACCTTCCTATTTTTTATATTGTCATTCGTAGCATTTACTCATAAAATTGTTACATGTTATAGTTCAGAAATTTTAGAAATTTGTTATCACAGGTTTGATCAGTTGTAAAATAACTAGACATTTTGAAACTATTTGTATTATATAAACATCGCTTTTAGTGCCGGTAGAAAGAAGCTTTTTTAGTGTCTTTTGACGTAGTAAAAATGTAACTTCAGAAGAGGTGTCGTGGACGCTGATTTATTACATATAGTTACAAGTTCCATTGTCACTGCTAAAAATTGCACCAACCGGAGAGGAAAAATTAAAGTTAAAGCTATATAACGGGGATATTTCTTGCCTTGGAACTGCACTGCGGTTTCTTAAAAAATTGGTTGAAATACTGTTTGCTTATAAAAGGCTCGAGTCTTTGCTTTTTATGTGCACACTTCAGGAGGAGGTTGATACAATCAAAGAGTCCTTCCAAACATTAGAGGTGAAACTTTATACCTAAATATGGAAATATTGATTGATATACTTTTAGAAATGGGTTGGAATGGGTCAAACGGGTTGAAAGTTACCCTGAAGTGTAAACATGACACATTAACCAAATTTACTATCTAATTTTGTGGTACAGGCTGCCTGTATAGAACTTAAAAGTAGGTTGCTTCTTAAACTCTTGGTAGCTGTTTTGAAAACTGGTTATCGTATGAACGATGGAACGTTTCGTGGGAGCGCACGAGCTTTCAAACTTTTAACACTATTAAAGCTTTCGGATGTGAAAGGAACGGATGGGAAAACTACGCTTTTACATTTTGTAGTTGTGGAGATAATTCGGGCAGAAGGTATTCGGGCAGTAAAAACTGCCGGTGAGACCAGCAGTTTCTCGAGCTTTAAATCTGTTGATCTTTTGAAAGAATCTACTGATCAAGATTCAGATGAATATTATTGAACACTTGGTCTTCAGGTGGTTTCCAGTTTAACTAGAAGATGTTAAGAAAGCAACCATTCTTGATGCGGATGGGTTGACTGGTACGGTTTCTATATTTGGTCAATCGCTCACGAAAGCTCGTGAATTTTTAAATACAGAATTAAAGAATATACAAAAAGAAAAAAGTAATGATGAAGATAATGATGAGAATGAGGATGAGTTTTCGGCGATTTTGTTGAATTTTGTGGAGGATTCTGAGAAGGATGAAAGTTGGATGATTGAAGAAGAAAAGAGAATAATGGCGTTTGTGAAGAGAACACGGGGGATTACTTCCATGGACATCCTGGGAAAGATGAAGGATTGAGTTTGTTTGTGATCGTTCGTGATTTTTTGATCATTTTAGAAAAGGTCTGCAAAGAGATTGCAAGTACTTCGCTATTAAGGCCATCTAAACCTGCTGAGAAAAAAGACGATTCATCTTCTAAGATGATAGAAAAGGTTTTGCATTCATTGTTAGGTAAGACAATTTGGAATTTGTTAAGCGTGTATTAGATCTTTGTTGGAAGTAAAAAAATATGGTTTGTTATCTCAGCCATGATCGAAGCATACTTCAGACTACAAAATCCCGTTTCGTATCTTCTTCCTCAGATCACGAGACTAACGTATGTTATTTACTTAGAAATAGTTGTTCCTTACACACAGGTTTGTTGATTCTTCTAAATATGTAATCCATCTAAATATGTATTTGAATGCATTATAAGTACACTTGAAAGAAATATGTCTTAAATGGTTATTGTCTTTGAGAGGTTGCTATGTTATCCATGCACAAAGCAAGTGCATCTAATTGGACACATGTGCTGTTTGGTGTTCTTTCAGATCCCATGCACATAAGTTACCTGGACATTTAAATAGAAACATTTTTATACATGTCTTTTGCTTTATAGGAAGTGTCGAGTTTTGAAGGTCTAACGAACTTATATAGAAGATGGTGGCTTATTCAATATTTTGAATACTTGAAGTTTTTACTTTCTTCAAACCCCTTGAGGAATAAGCGGGTCGAAAGCCTCCCTTGTGATTTTCAAGGTTTTAATGCCTAAATCACTTATGATGTTGTGTAATTCAAAATATTTGTATACTGGGCTATCTAAGTTTATTGAATGTAGTACATGTTACATTTCAAAATTCTTTTCAACTAAAACCTACTGCGTTTTGAATGTTTAGAATTGCGAATTGATTTGCAGTGAATAGAAGAGAGACAGAAATCAGGCTCCAAGAGTCGTAGGTGATCATGACAATGACTCAAACACCATCAAAATGGTACATGTCTTATTCTCCCGTTGTACTATATCTCTATCTTCCGTCCCCGCAAAGTGTGGTAAAATTACTTGGAGAGTGTGATACGTTCCTTCTTATGGGGCGGGTGTGAGTCAGGTCATAAAATGTCATGGGTTAAATGAGATCATGTTCTGCTTTCATACCGGAAGGGGGAGTTTGGGTATCAGGTAACTCAAAAGTCAAAACTTAGCATTATTGGACAAGTGGCGGTGGAGGTTAAAAACTGAAACCGACACTTTATAGGTTCCAATAGTTCGTTTAATCTACGGACCCAATGGTGGCCTACTGTTAGACAGTGGGTCTTCTCACTGTACTTCAGTAGGTGTGTGGCTAAATATACTAAATGCTGGTAACCAGATCGAAGACTTGGGCATCGGTTTCAAAAATTCATTCACCAAAACAATAGGAGATGGGCGCAACACCTGCTTCTAGAATGAAACGTGTATCTGCAATAAGAGAATGAGTACTCTATTTCCAAGACTACGGGTAGTATTTATTTAAAGAAGCTTCGGTGATTTATCGAGTGGGCTTGGATCGTGTAAATATGGAAAATGGACATTATTGTGGACCCCTACAGGAAGAACTAATCGAGAGTTAGCTGAACTAACGAGGTAAGTGTTGGAATACTCCGGTAGCTTTAAACGGAATTCAAACAAATTTTAAGTGAAATCATTCGAGTAGATATCGTGTAGATTAAAAGATAAAAAGATCGAATGTCATACTTGCCTCACAAATCCTAGAGTTTATACTGTATAATGTTTGTGGGTCGAGTTTTTACTGTGTAAACCTAATGGGCCTGGGTTGCCACCTTTGCATCTCACTTCCGTTAGGTTCACATTTTGTGTTGTGTATATGGTATGGGTATTGTGTGGTTTTAGTTAGGCTGGGTAGGCATTGTTGCCCATGCTATTAATGTAAATTTGTGGTGTACTGTTTCAGATAGATATATGGAATATTTCTTTTGCTTTTCAAAAAAATAAAAATAAAGTAGATACATTTGTAAAGAATTCTACCATTAGACTACTCATACCATGTTAGGTGTGCATAAAACAATGTTGCTTGCGGATGTGAACAGGTTAAACTAGATGCAGGGATGTAAGTTGCTATAATTGTGGATAGTTTATTATTCTGCAATTTTCACTCGAATGGATATATATTGTGTAATTATATTGTTCGACTAGGGAATCCATTTTGATTAACGCTTTGTTATTCCGTCTATTTTGTTACAATGGTAGTGTTACAAGTTGGCTTTACATTAATAACTGGTATTTGATCGTTATCTAATTATATAATAGCACTTTTAACAAACATTTTATCAATTCTATTCCACCAAATAAAAATGTATATAAGTACACACATATTAACTATATAAAAAAATTGATTAAAATTACAATTGCTATAAAAGATCCGCAAGGTTGCGGGTCTTAAACTAGTTTATTGATTATATCATATTTGTTAATTATATAATATTTTGAATCTTTATTATTTATTAATTATATATATATATATATATTTATTTACAAACAATTGTTCGTGAATCGTCGGGAATAGTCAAAGGTTAACTGAATTCATGTAAACGGTTCAAAAAATTTAAGACTCGGTTTAACAGACTTTGCTTATCGTGTCGAAATCATATAAAGATCAAGTTTAAATTTGGTCGGAAATTTCCTAGTCGTCACATTACCTACCCGTTAAAGAAATTTAGTCCCGAAATTTGAGTGTGGTTGTCATGGTTAACAATAAGAATATTTCCATGACAAATATGAGTTGATAAATAGAGTTTTATTACCATACAGTAATATGGATAAAATAATTCGATTACTTGAAGAGTACGAGTGAAGCTATTACAAAAGAGTGAAATGAGTAAATGCAGATTCGATTTTTTTTTTACCGATGACGTAGTCACGGTTGATTTTCGAAAATCAAGGAATTTAGAGAAAATCTTTGAAATCTATAAGATCTGATTCTTCAGTGAATAGGGGAATTAAGATCTCTTTTAATACATACGGTGATCTGTCTCGATTGCTCTGTCGGATATTCCCATTATAAATCTATTTTTTCCGTTCCATTAATTTTCACTATTTCCATACTTTCTTTCTTATTTCATACATCCAAAGGATTATGAAAATATTTAATCCAGTTCTAATTCTTGATATTTTTCCAATTATCATTTCTGTCATCCTTCTTTTTAATCTTCCACCAGAAAAATCTGTTTACTTCTACTATTGCCTTGGGGTGATACTATTCTTAATTATACCGTGTCTTTATATTGCTATTCGTATTAATATCCACGGTTTGTAACCTCCGTGTTGTTATTAGGCTTTATATTTTCTCTTATATTTTGAAGTTCTTTGCTTTTTTTTTATTATCTTCTCGATCTCTAGTAAAGCGAGTAACGGTCCATAATTCATAAGTATGGAACTTCGAATGAACTTAATGTTCTAAACAAGAAAGAACGTAAGCGCATGATTTGATTTGTCAATCACTGAGAATAGAACTATTAAGAAATTATGTTCTTGATTTGTTTAGAGATTAAATAGAATGTAAGAGTCGTGTAATATGGCACATGATGACGTTATAGTCTGTGATTCATGACGTCCCATTAGAAACTCAGCATGACTTACTGTAATATAATCACGTTGATCAAGTGTCATTATATTATACTAACTCATGCTTCAGTTCCCAACACTACTTTAAAATCATTCATAATTCAAACTCAAATTTTAAAGAAAATTTAGAAACTAAAGTAGTTTCCTTTATGATGTAATATAGATAGCACGAAGAGATAAATAATTTCGGACGAGAATATTTATGAAAATATCTTCAGAAATATCGAAGATATTTATGATGATATTTTGGAATTTCTAAGTTCGATGGTTGATGAAGAAAGATTTTCCGCAAGATTTTAACATGTGTACGGAGCAATATATTCGTTGAAGGTTTCATCGGATCCAGAATTACCTGGTTTCTTTGAATATATAGTATGGTCCTTGTATTTGACCTTGGTCTCCTTCATGGTTTGCTCAATATGTTTTTCAGTACCAAAATTTCTATCGAGCGTTCCTAACACTCCTTTCTTTATCATCAAACTTTTGGCCGTTTAGACCATCTACCATTTTTCTGTTTCCTCTGCATTTAATGCTACGATTCTGAATCATCGGTTATCAATTCGAGGTGGTTTCAGGAGAATTATATTTTTAGATGATTAAACGCTGATGATAATATGATGGAATATGAAAGGTTCCCCGGTAACACTAAAAGAGCACGCATATATATCAAAGTTATAATATGGTTGTTTCGAACGAAAAGTCGAAGTTGTCTTGCTGGAGCTGTGACAAAATTGGCTAATTTGAAAAAGAATTGCAATGTTATTTTCAGTAATAACAATGCCACAGGAGCTAGCACAGATACGTGTTAAATATTTATTCAGGTTCCGAGTGTTTTCAGGTGCATGGCTATATGCATAAGTCCTTCTTTTCATAGATAACGTGTGGTTGGATCATCCTCTCGATTGAGGTGTTTTCAAGATTTTTTGAAAGTTTGAACGCAGATTGTAATCGTTAAGACACAAACGAGGTTTAAGATGAAATCAAGTGGTAAACTTGAAGAATTGTTTAGTTTCATATGTTATAATCAATATTTTAATTCATTTTAATTGTCCAATGTTGGTAGTCCTCAGTTGATAGTCCACAGTTAACAATCCAATAATTCGTATATAGTTTAATGTGTAATATTCGAATTAATTAATATGTATCGTGACCCGTGTACATGTCTCAGACTCGATCACAACTCAAAGTATATATATTATTGTAGAATCAACATCAACCCTGTATAGCTAACTCCAGTATTACTGCATATAGAGTGTCTATGGTTATTCCAAATAATATATATAGATGCGTCGATATGATATGTCAAAACTTTGTATACGTGTCCCGATATTTAAAGTGCGTAAAATAAATAACAGAATTTAAATGACGATAAATAAAATTACGAGAATATAAATTGCGATAAATAAAATGTAATCAGTTAGCTAGGAACAGTTAGCGTGGATTCTTAACAAAATTTTTCTCATAGTTAATTTGTTTGTTTCTAACAAATTTTTTTTTCCCAAGGTTTTCTTCATTATGCCACTTGTTGAATTCTGATAGGTCAAAATCCAAATATGAAATTGAATGAAAATGGTTATTCTGTGATGAACGAATTCGTACTTCTGTGGTTGTAAGTAGGATAGTAAATGACTATTGAATCAGATTCTAAGAATGTACAGTGTAACTTATTAATGTGAAATCTAAATATTTCTCGGGTATTACCTACCCGTTAAAATATTCTCACCATTAACAGTTTGTACAATAAAACTTTTAATTACAGTATTTATGAAAACATATATACATATATTTTCTTCAGACGTAATCATGGATTTAATGAGTCAATGTGATATTAAACTCATTAGATTTACAGCTAGAACTAGAGTACATAATCTCTAAAACATTAGAGATTACATGATCACCATGAAGGACGAAGATAGTTTATGTAGAACGATTCGTAGAACGATGATTATGCTTGAGGTATAGATTGCGAGGTTGAGACATGTGATGATGTTGTTGTTGTTGGTACTGTTTATGCTGCTGGTGCTGATGATGGTGGTATTGTTGCTGTCGGTGCTACAAGTGTTGTTGGTGCTGAGGTTGGTGATGATGTTGGTGTAGTAAGTATAGCTTGTAGATCACGCACCATTCTTGTCAGGGTTTCTATCCTACCCTCTATCATTTCTATCCATCCACTCATCTGATTCGATAGAGCTTGATTATCAATTCGAAGTTCCCTAACTTCTTCTAATATTCCCCTTCGATTGGTATTCGGAAGTAGAGGTTGAATATTTTCTGAGATTGCAGTAATGCGACCTTTGAGGTGGAAAACTTTAGCAAGAAGGGTGAATACAGTGTTGCGCATAGGTTCACCGGTGAGTATATCGTTTTCTCCGATGTTAGGAGGTAAGTTTGGTTCGCGGTAGGGCTCGCCTTCTTCATTTCTCCATCGAGTGAGTAAGTCCCGGACCCACTCCCATCTTCTCTAGAAAGAAAAATAGCTAAACAGTGGAGACACTTCGGGTTCATTGACTTCGGAGTCTACTTCAATACGCATCTCGAAATTGCTTCCGAAACTAATGGAATCCAAGCTAGGTGTAGGATCCATCTCTTATGATCAGTTAAAGGATTTTGGATATGAAATAATTTTCGGTTATCAGATAATATTCTAATTATATAGAATATCTAATATAGTACAGAAGATCCCGTAGATTACGGAGGAAATTAAGGAAACGTGTCAGATAAAGTCTACAGTAACAGATACGCTAAGATATGGATTTGTCTATACACTATTCATGCAATCAATGCAGTAAGCTATGTCTAGACTAGGAATGATAAGCAGGTAATTTCCTAATGATGATAAGTAGGTAATTTTCGACACGAAATGATAAGCAAAACTTTTGACATGCAGACACGGTTGAAGTCCAGACTCATTAATGCATCTAAGCAACTATCAGTTAGACACACTAATGCAAGACCTGGTTCGCTAAGACCACCGCTCTGATACCACCTATAACGACCCGTCCTAATCCATCTGGACGAATACATTACATTTGGTTACATCGCGAGGTACTTGACCTCTATATGATACATTTTACAAACATTGCATTCGTTTTTAAAAGACAAACTTTCATTACATCGACAGTTGACATGCATGCATACCATTTCATAATATATCTAACTATAATTGACTTAATAATATTCTTGATGAACTCAACGACTCGAATGCAACGTCTTTTGAAATATGTCATGAATGACTCCAAGTAATATCTCTAAAATGAGCAAATGCACAGCGAAAGATTTCTTTCATACCTGAGAATAAACATGCTTTCAAATGTCAACCAAAAGGTTGGTGAGTTCATTAGTTTAACATAAATATTCATTTTCATCATTTTAATAGACCACGAGATTTTTCATTTCTCATAAATATACGTCCCATGCATAGAGACAAAAATAATCATTCATATGGATTGAACACCTGGTAACCGACCTTAACAAGATGCATATAGAATATTCGCATCATTCCGGGACACCCATCGGACATGATAAAATCGAAGTACTAAAGCATTCCAAATTCCAGAATGGGGCTTGTTGGGCCCGATAGATCTATCTTTAGGATTCGCGTCAATTAGGGGGTATGTTCCCTAATTCTTAGGCTACCAAGCTAAAAGGGGCATATTCGGCTTCGATCATTCAACCATATAATGTAGTTTTAATTACTTGTGTCTATTTCGTAAAAGAGTTATAAAAGTAGCGCATGTATTCTCAGTCCCAAAAATATATATTGCAAAAGCATTTAAAAAGGGAGCAAATGAAACTCACAATAATGTATTTTGTAGTAAAAATACATATGACGACATTGAACAATGCAGGATTTGCCTCGGATTCACGAACTCTCTCCAAGCTTTTCCTAAAAAGAAATTCCCCAGACGAGACTCGAACCCACAACCTCTCGTCACCTACTCGCACCCTGACCATCACTCTGTCTACTTCATTTCTATTTTAATTATGAATTAAATCTTTTTAATCCTTTATTTTCTGTTTTCTTTTTCTTCTTCTAAAACTAAACCCATTTAACATATTTACATTCAAACATCATCGTACTCCATCATCGAATCATAACCATCATTAAATCGTCTTCATGATACCGTCATCATCTTCATTAGATCATCATCATCATTAACTCTAATCGTAATATCATGTATCATTATCCTAATAATATCCACGATCAATATCATTATTCTTACATCATTTTTCAGACCCATCATCGTCTTCACCTAAACGTCATCATCACAACTTCTTTATTACCATACACCCTCATTGTTTTTAATTCCTTTCGTAGTACTAGGAATCATAAGTTTCGTTGATGGTTCTAGAAGGGTTTCGACTAAATAACAATAACAACAAAAGGTTCAGCTTGGATTTTTAATCGAAATAGAAATGGTAGTAGCTATCAACCGTGAGTTCCAGCTGGATTTAAAAAAAATACGCAGCAGCAGTTGCATAGAAGTACAGCAGTAACCACGATGGCTTGTGGATTTAGAATGGCCCAACAAAATAAACTCGACCCAATCATAGATGAAGACCCTCGGCCCAACATTATAAAAGAAGGATTCGATTTCCTGTGTTTATTTTAGTGGAACGGTTACCCTTTTTTTAAAAAAAAAATATCAACACAACAGAGCTAGTGGCACTTGAAAGTAATCACTTTGGTCATAATTTAATATTCGTAATAGAGAGTAATTGGGTGTCAGTGAAGGGTTTTTGTACAAGAAACATATTAAATCTTTTACAGCCTTACATAACACCTTTGCATTTTTATATTCAACCGAAAGTGATTGAAGAATGAATTCACGCGAGTTGTGTTCGATCATGTGGAGTAGATCAGTCGACAGAAAAAGTATGGTGGGGTTTTCGGTCCATCAACTAAATATTTACCAATCACTATCTCTTTTATATATATTTCCACCTTTAATCACCTCATCACTTTTATATTTGCATGATTTTAAGAAGGTAAGAACGTACGCGTATAGAAATAGCAGCAGAATCAGGCAAGTTTTTCGAAAGCACCAACGGAAGTGATAATAGGTTGGCCGGGTTTTCGAACGGGACAAAAGAAACATCTAAGTGGGTGTCATTTAGAATTTTGTGAGAGAGAAGATGAGAGGAGGAAGAAAATAGTGGTCTTCCATGGTGTTCGAAGGTGATGTTTTAATGGTGGTTGTTTATTCACGGTTAAAAGAAACAGGAGATAGCAGCGTAGCAGAAAAATAAAAAGTATTCCAAGTGGTGGTTATGGTAGTTGCAGCAAGAATTCGATATAGTAAAAAGAAATAGAAAGATGGTATTTTACTATGGTGGAGATGGAGGTGAAAGGTGGTTTGATTCCCAGTTGAAGTGGTGATCACTTAAGGTTGTAAAGGTGGTGATGGTTCGATGGTTTTGTGTTGGTGATCACGGTGTCGGTTCATCAAGAAGAAAAAAATTAAAAAGGTATGTATATATCTATTATGTATGTGTGTGTATATATCTTTATAGAGAAAAAGCTTAAGAGTGAGAGTGAATTAGTAGCGAGGGTGTTGATGAATTGTGTTCTCTTCGTTCATATTTGTATGTATTGAAATTTGATAGGACGCGTAACAAACTGGAGACCGGGTTCTTCAAACAAGAAGAAGAAAACAAGAAAAATAAGTCAGATAGTGATGGCTAACAGTATTGTATGATTTCTACTAACAGCTTGATTTGATTTAGGTTGTTTGTATTGAGAAGTTCATCTGAACGGGTAATAAGTTGGGACAGGAAGGACAGATAGAATGAAATAAATAGAATAAAAGCTGAAAACGATTTCTAACATATTTCGTTTGCATCTGTGATCGAATTCGATCTCGTAACAAGATTAGAGACAGAAGACAAAAGTAAATAAAGTTTGATTGTGAAATGCAACCGATTGGAGTAATTTAGTTCATATAGTTTGTATTTATCTGGATTTTTCCTTTGATGGAATTTGTGATTTGTACGAATTTTAAAAATCAAATACAGTGTGATAGTTGCATGAAACAGATTCTCACTCTAAACCAGTATTATGATTTTATATAAATAATATTAATAACTAATAATTATGAGTATATTGATAATAATATAAACACTAATAATAATAATAATGCTAATAATAATAAGAGTATTAATAATAATAATATGATGATATTAATAATAACAATAATAATGATCTTAATAAGTTTAATAATAATTAATAATGATAATAATAATAATAATAATAAAAATGATAAAAATAATAATATTATTAATGATACTGATAATAATTTTAGTAATAATAATATAACATCTTATACGATATAAAATTTCATAATAATATTAATAATACAAATATTAATATTAATATTAACATCAATAATGAAAGTAATGATAAAAATATTAATATAACAATTATATTCAAACTTGTAATTATATTTTAATATCTTACAATTTATTGATTATATCATATTTGTTAATTATATAATATTTTGAATCTTTATTATTTATTAATTATATATATATTTATTTACAAACAATTGTTCGTGAATCGTCGGGAATAGTCAAAGGTTAACTAAATTCATGTAAACGGTTCAAAAATTTTAAGACTCGGTTTAACAGACTTTGCTTATCGTGTCGAAATCATATAAAGATCAAGTTTAAATTTGATCGGAAATTTCCGGGTCATCACAACCTCCACCGATCAATGTTAAGGGGGTAAGATCGTTTTTAGGACATGCGGGTTTCTATCGTAGGTTTATCAAAGATTTTAGAGTTATTTCTAAACCATTGTGTAATTTGTTATTAAAAGACACACCTTTTGACTTTGATGACCAATATAAGGAGGCCTTTAATACCCTTAAGCGTAAGTTGACCGAAGCACCCATTTTGCAATCACCCGATTGGACCAAACCATTTGAGATTATGTATGATGCTAGTGATTATGCAGCTGGGGCTGTTTTGGGGCAAAGGGTTGATAGGAAATCGGTAGTTATATACTATGCTAGTAACACTTTCTCGGAGGCCCAAGTGAACTATACCACAACCGAGAAGGAATTACTAGCGGTAGTGTTTGCCCTAGACAAATTTAGATCATATCTGTGGGGGTCTAAGGTAGTTGTTTTCTCGGACCATAGTGCCCTAAGACACTTACTAGAGAAAAAAGAGACCAAGCCTAGATTAATTAGGTGGGTCCTGTTGTTGCAAGAGTTTGATTTGGAAATAAGGGATAAAAGGGTATAGAGAATGTGGTGGCGGACCATTTGTCTAGGATACCCCCACCGCCGTTTGACCCTGCTAAACCGATCCAGGTAAATTTCCCGGATGAGTGTTTGTTTAGTGTTGTGCAGGTACCTTGGTTCGCGCATATTGGTAACTATTTGGTGACTAACAAAATACCGGAGCATTGGAACAAGCACAAGAGGGATTACTTTTTATCGTAGGTTAAGCATTACATTTGGGAGGACCCGGTTCTTTACCGAATTGGACCCGACCAAATCATAAGAAGATGTGTGGCGGAAGATGAGCATAAGGACATTTTAGCTCATTGTCATACTTTTGCATGTGGAGGACACTACGGAATAAAGAAAATCGGGTACAAAGTACTCGACTCAGGTTTCTTTTGGCCAACTATTTTCAAAGATGCATGTGAGTATGTTAAAAGTTGTGCTAGGTGTCAACGGATGGGGGGAATTTATAAACGTAATGAAATGCCCATGAACCCAATTTTGATTTGTGAAATTTTTGATGTTCGGGGCATAGACTTTATGGGACCTTTTCCACCATCCTTCGGGTTTGAGAACATATTAGTAGCCGTTGATTATGTCTCCAAATGGGTGGAGGCTGAGGCTACTCGGACCAATGACCACAAAGTTGTCCTAAAGTTCGTTAAGAAAAATATTTTATGTCGTCATGGTGTACCTAAGGCCATAATTAGTGATGGGGGTTCACACTTTAAGAACTCCTATTTTACTAAACTTTTAAGAGATTATGGGGTAAATCACCGAATTGCTACGCCTTACCATCCCCAAACAAGTGGGCAAGTGGAAGTATCTAATAGGGAATTAAAAAGGATTTTAGAAAAAAAACCGTAAATCCTAATCGCAAAGATTGGTCTTTAAGACTAGACGATGCGCTTTGGGCTTATCGGACAGCTTATAAAACCCCTATTGGTACTTCACCTTACCGACTTGTATATAGGAAGGCATGTCACTTACCTGTTGAAATTGAGCATCGTGCAGAGTGGGCCATAAAACAGGTGAACATGAACATAAATGAGGCAGGAAATGCAAGGAAGTTAGAATTGACGGCATTAGAAGAATTGAGACGTGATGCTTATGAAAGTTCGAAAATCTACAAAGAGAAAACAAAAGCGTTCCATGATAAGCAAATCTTAAGATGGACATTCGAGGAAGGGCAAAGTATGTGGTTGTTTAATTCAAGGTTAAAGTTATATGCGGGAAAGTTGAGAAGTAAGTGGAACGGGCCATATGTTGTGACTAAGGTTACTCCGAATGGGGCAATCGAAATAAAAGATCCAAAAGGTGGAGAACCATTTTTAGTTAATGGGCAACGATTGAAAATCGCTCCGATTGTGTCACTTGAAGATTCTAAGGTAATTGAAACGGTTCGCTTTGAGCCAATGCAAAGCCATCAACTTAGGACAATTAGGGTAAATGAATCGAAGGCAGGGATTACTAAAGGGAGTGTTGATTCATGGCTTGATCAAAATATTACTATTAGTCATGTGCCCGCTTATGTTTCGTGGGATGATGATGGGCGATTTGATGATGCGCCTGAAGATGCGGTATCCGAAGTTATTTCGGATGAGTGTTTTGAAGAGTTTCATGAGTTGCCAATGGAAGAAGGTGCTATAGGAAGGCCGGTGATTCTTTATCAAGAGGAAGATCCAGGTGATATATTATTCGAATTAAGTCTCATTGGGGTATTACCTCACTTTTTTAGCAATCACCAAGAATTCAAAGTGATTGCCGATTCGGGATCATCCATCAATATCATGTCATATGATATGTACAAACGATTATTTCATGGTGAGTGTACTTTATGTGAATTGAGAAAATCGGATGCGGAAATCACACTTGGCAACAATACCAAGTGTAGGGCACTTGGGATTCTCCGTAATGTGATGGTTAGTGTGAAAGGTGTTTTTCTTGAGGTGCCATTCACCATTTTCGATATGCCAACGGATGAAGATGTTCCATTGTTAGTAGGACGAGGGTTCATTGCTACTGCGGGTTGTAAAATAGACCCGGGGGCGGGTTCTATCACTTTTGAAGGGGAAAACGGAACTTTTAGATTTTGTAATTCGGAAAACATGCGGTTTCCTTCGGCCTATATAGTTGAGAGAGACTTTGATGGTGACTATTGCATGATGATTGGGGTACAAGAGAATGAAGTTAGTGAGAAAACAGTTGATGATACGATAGATATGGATGAAATCTATCAAAGTGTTGAGTGTGGGGGTATACGCCTCGATCAACACTTAGGTTCCGAGTTGTGTGAAGATGAAAAAGCTAAAATTTTGTATGGTTCCATGAAACGGAAGTATAAAGAATTCAAGAAAGCTAGGGGTGATCACAAGCTAACCGAGAGGATGTTGTTTGGGTTAAAACCGGAAGAATGTGATGTGCTTCTAGAGATTATAGAAGAAGAAAAGTCTTTTCACTTCTATTTGGAAAGACAATTGAAGAAGAAGAGTGATGGGAATTCGAGTAAAGTTGAAACTATTCGTGTTAACACGGTTAAGGAAACACCTAAACTAGAAAAAGAACCGGATGTGGATGTAAAAGAGATTCGTAAGATGCTCAAGGGTATGTGGGGTAAAGAAAACACGAACAAGTTCATGAACAACACCAAAACGTCTTTTGTTGATGATGAGGGTTGGACAATTGAAGTTGAATATGTTAAGCCTAAGCCACAATGTGAATTCAAGCCTCGTATAAAATATAGAGATCCGGGCGAGTTTTCGGTCATGTGTCAATTTAAAAAGAAGAGGACTTATTTGGCGTTGTTAGACTCGGGTGCAAGTGTTAATATGATGCCGTCCAAAATTGCAAAATTAATAGGCATTCGGGAGTTGGTTCGAACTAATACGAGTATCCGATTTGGAAATCAAACCGTTGATGACCCAATTGGGGTTGCGGTTGATGTCCTTTTTATTATCCACGGTATTGGTTACAAAGAAGATTTCTTCATTATGGATTGTGAACCGGATAAAAACACTCCAATTGTGTTGGGACGTGAATTTCTAGCAACCGCGAGGATGTCACTAGATTTTGATACGGGGACATTGATAATTAGAGATGAAGATAATATGATCACTCTCCATATGGGAGATGGATTCGGCTCTAGCACCACCGGAGTCGAGGATCCCAACGATTGCTAAATATGGAGGAGGAGTCGAGTGCGCGACTCGAAAATAAATACCGCACCCTCTTGTAAAGTTTGTAAGCTTTTATTTTTGTTTTTTTTATTATTATTTTTCGTACATACGGGCGGAAAAAGGACAACATTTATGAGGGAGTCGGGTTAAACTTATGGACTATCTCTATTTTAGAGCATTGAGGACAATGTTTTGCTCTAAGTGTGGGATGGGGTCAAAGGAAAAATTAATCCCGACATCTATTAAAAAAAAATAGGGGTCCCAGCCGCAATTTGCGATTGGTTTGTTCACAAACCTATTCAGTCCAAAAGATGGCGCATGGGGGCGGTGGTTTTATGCGGTCGGGCGCCTCATTACGCCCACCCACCGCAATTTGCGGCTGGGTCGGGCTCACCACTTATAAAAAAAAAAAATTCAAAACCCACTTCTCTTAAACCCGCTAGTCGACGGTTCACCCTCAAAAACTCAAGTTTTTTGATTTTTTTCACCAAATTCACTCATAATCCATCAAATAATCATAACATAACATCATCCAAACATCAATCCATTCTCAAAATCAAACTTTTTGAGATTAATTTGGTGTTCTTGAGAAAAACCCAAAGTCAAGGGTTTTCAAGTTTGGGTCAATTTTGCCACTAATTGAGTAGATTGTTTCAATCATTCATCAAGGTACTTCAATTCCTATGTTCTTTTCTCTTTTTCTTTGTTTAATTTTAATTGTTGATGATAATTATGTTTAGGGTTTGTGTAAGGTCCGAATTTGCTAGTATGCTTGTTCATATCTTATTTTATTTAATTTTGTTTGTCTAATAGGAAGTTTTAGGGTATGTCTAAGTTCGAAATTGTTAGTGTTTTATTGATTTATTGTTTAAATTCGACTTGTTTTGTTTAATAGCATGTGTTAGGTTATGTTTACATAATTGTTTCATGATTTAGGGTGAACTTGAGAAATTACTTGATAGTAGTTGACTAGGTTTGACTTCTTAAGATTAAATCAATTATGTATTGTGTTAAGTGAGTTTCTTTTGTGTTTATTGCATACCTTGATGATGATAAAGAAAGTTAGTGGCATAAGTATGATATCTCTTGAAGCAAGCATGAATAAGTAAATAATATATGGCTTTAGGAGTTTAGAAGTAATGAAGTGGGATGTTTTAAAAGTTAAAAGTGCATGATTTTGTAATTGTAGTGGAAATAAGATTCGAAGATAGAAGTTAAGAATGCATGTATTGCTTTGTAATTTGAACGATTATTATTTGAGCAAATACATGTAGAGTGAATGTTTATTTAGATACTAATTGTGTGATTAAGTGTTGCTTTTCAGGAGTAATGAAACGAGCACGAGGAGGTAAAGGTAAAGAAGTAGCCGAGGGCTCAAGTTCTAACTTGGACTTGGCGAATTTTCCAAAGCTCAAAGAGGTGCCGTATGAGGCACAAGCCCAATTATACTTGCAAAGAAAGACCACGTTGCTAAAAGGGTTGTTATATGAGAGGGATTTAACTCGGGTAGCATGGAGAAGGTATGGTGTCTTTACGGTATTTCAAAAGTGGGGTTGGGAGGCGGCGCTTAAGCCAGTGATATGCGGTTGGGATGACAATCAAATCCCGATCAAGTATAATGTAGGTTATCCGAATCATGTTCTTAAGTGGATGTCCACGTTGAAATGGGAAGAAGGGGATGATTTCCCGATGACACTTAGGCTAGTGGGGAAAGTGAATAACAGGGAGATTTCACTAACAATGGAGACGTTCAACCAATTAGCACACTCGGAATTACAATATGATGCAGGTATTGATTTGTAAGGCCGAACTGAGTATGACTATCCTATAAGAGAACAACTGTTTGAACCTCCAGCGGATAGATACTATGAGATGATTCGGGAGTTATTTCATGTGCCACCGGGTACGCTAATTCATAGGTTCACGCTAGAGAAGAAGCGGTTAAAGATAGTGCCCAAGCTTCTCTTAACAGTGATTACAAGTAATATACTGCCTCGAAGAAGTGACTTAACTGAGGTTCGGATGTATGAGCTTCCTTTGTTATATGCCATGGTTACCAATTCTATGGTACCATCCTTGAGGTTATTGATGATGTATTGGATTTGGGAGTGTCGAGATTTGGTGAAGTCAAGGACTATTATTCCATATGCCCGGTTTTTGTCGTTTTTCTTGTTTAAAAACTAAGGAGTTCCAGCAAGTACAATACCCTTCGTAGCAAAGATACAATATATGAGGGATAACGTTGTTGGGTTGACCTTTAATCACTAAGGGAATGTGTATAGAATTGAGGATCGCGATAATGAGGAGATTCACATTCATGGGCTAGCGAATGACTATGTGTTAGGATCGAATGATGAGGAAGCACATTCAATGAGTACAGAGGAGTGTATTAGGGAAGGTGTAGCAAGAGCGGATGACGTGGGTGACGAGGATTACTACCCGAATGAGGAAGGTACTAGCGGAAGGAGAAACCGGTATGTTATGATTGAGGAAGAAAGGTTGATTCAGATGGAAGTGAATAGTGCTAGAGCTCTTGAGACCGCCCGGGCTCAACTTTATTTGACCGAGTATTATAGGCAGCGGGATTATGTTCGGGATAATCGTAGACGACAATATGACTATGTAATGAATGGCCGTATGGTTACTCCTTATTATGAGCCGGTTGATTATATTAACTATGCTTCATCTCTTCCCGAAGAAGCGGAGTATGTTGAACCACCCGCACCGTGTATCGACCCACCGTTGTTTTTCCAACAACCGGAATCACTTCCCGACCATATGGAGCGTGCTAGAGAGGAAGGAAGGAAGAGTGTGTTTGACATATCGGCATTGTCCAAGAGCATCTTCGAAAGTGTATTTGGTCCCGATCATAGGACGGGATGAGCCTCACTGATTCAATTTAGGTCCGGTGCTCCGTGTGTAATAAAATCCGTATGTACAATTTTCTTTTATTTATTTTTTCTTATTTAGTAGGTAAATGAACTTTGTGGGTATGTTCACTGCAAGCCCTCACGAGACAAAACTCGTCCCCCCGAGGGAATCAGGTGGTTTAAAGCGGATCCCTCCGAAAGTGGGCTAGTTAGATTTTACACTTTTTCTTTTGTTTTTCTTTTCTAAGTTGTAATGGAAGGATAAACGTAATCGAATGGAATGTGTGATGATGAATCAAAATGATGTGCGATGGTTACTATTGGATGGTGAACTTGCGAGTATCTCGGTAATGTGTTAGATTTTCCCTTTTTATTTTTCACATAAATATTATAATACTCTAAACATGCGTACGAGGGCGTAGCATGATTCAAGTGTGGGGGAGAGGAGAAAATTAAAATTTTCTTTTTGGGATACATTACTTGGGTTTGAAGCTTAAAATGAGTAAAACATTATGATTAATGCGATTGAACAAAATTTTTAATCATAATTTTATAACAAACCAAGTGTGATTTTTGTGAGAAAAAGAGTTGAAAGAATAAGTGAAGTGGCATGGTATTATTGGGTATTAAGAAGAAGTTGGTTGTTAGCACTTAAATTAATAAAGATTTTTCAAATGGTAAAGTTAAGAAGTAAAGTCTTCCGATTTACGCTTCGCAAGCACTTTTTAGTGCAGCTTTTTACCCATGAATTGACGAAAGTGAAAGGTACAAAATGTCATTTCCTGTTCATTCACATCTTGTTTCGATACCGGGAACAAATGCTAGTGCTTGGACTTGTTCTGTGTTGCTATCCAAAACCAGGATTAGCTGTGGATGACACTAGCCATACCGGCAGTTCGCTGCAAAACAGTCAGTATAGGGGCTGGATAAATATTCCTACACGAGAGCCATGCTTGGGGCTAAAACCACAAAACGAGAGCTCGATGGAGCCAAATCCATAAAACAGCCAGTATAGGGACTGGATAAATATTCCTACACGAGAGCCTTGTTGGGGCGTATAATATCGCTAAACTAGAGCTAGATGGGGGTAAATCCACAAAAACTATTTCTCATTATAAGTCACGTGGGACTTAAATTCCACGACCCTTCGTCGATTGTCCACCATGCTCCGAGAGTCACCGGAGGAGTCGTTGGGGCATGAGATGAGTGTCGTGATCCTAAAACACCGGGAGAACCAAAAAGGGTGTCTTCGGACACTCTGGCATACCAACCTTTAAAATAAATATGGAATTGACGGTACATGGTTCTTTTATCTAGTTCATATGGCGGATGGCTCCCACTTAACTCGTGGTTCATTTGAAGATTAAAAAGCTCAAGGTTTATTTACACTTTGCTATAAAGTATTCATTCAAGACAAGATGTTGATATAATCATGATTCAATTTGGGAATTTAAAGTTAGTTAACTTCAAGTGGGAGTCATGTCGGAGGAATTTATGTTTCACATTGAATTCAAGACTTTGCGGTTTTATTCATGCCTTTGAAGATTTATCAATTGCTAGAGATTTGAGTTGAAGATTTGAGTTTAAGATTGTTTGAGGACAAACAATGATAAGTGTGGGGGAGTTGATCGGGTCTTAAACGTCGATCATGATTAATGTTAAGAGGTGAATTTTATGTGTATATTTGAGGTTTAAAAAGCTATTTCATGAGGTTTTTATAACGAGTAACGATTTGGGACGAAAACGCGAAAATGGGTGTTAAAACAAGAAAAAATGCGAAAACTGGAACTCAGCCGCAAGGAGGTGGCTGGGGGGCGCATGTAGGCGCCTGGCTTGGATCAAAATTCCACTCAGGTGGAATATGGGCAAAAGGGGGCGGCTGGATTTGGCGCCCGGTGAGCGTAATTTGCGGCTGGAGCTATTTTTGGATAAAATTTGAGGCCGAATTTGAGGGATTTAATGCTTGGGGGTTACCCTACTTCACCCCTATATAATGGAAACCCTAGGCTACGAATTTATATCTTTTTCCATCAGTTTTTAGAGCATCAAACACACAAAACCACACCATCAATCATCATCAAATCAAGATTTAAACTTCAAGAAGCAACCATGATCATCATCACCAACATGGTTGGCTAGTTTCTTTCACTTTATTCCTTCCATGAATAATTGATACATGTGTTCTTTTCATTCAAGTTTATGTGATTTGTAATGTTATAATACTTATGTCTTTTGAATTGTGATATTATAAGCCAATTGTTTATTGATCAATGCAAGTATTATTGAATGTGATTATTGCAAGTTGAATTATAGTGATTTAACATTGTGTTCTTGATCCAACTTAGTGTTAATTAGATTAAGGATAAAGACATAGTGTCTAGGTTGCATGATTCAATCCCAAGATAGTTAGAATTGATAAGCCTAAGAAATCTTGTCTATGAGATTTGATCAATACTTGATAAGCATAATACTTGTTTGAATGAATGCATGTTAGATTGGGATTGTGAAGGGATAAAGACTTCCATCCAATTGATTACAACCTTTTTAATTAGCTCATTGTTTATGCTCTTAAATACTCAAAGTTTACATTTGCTTAGTAATTGTTAATCTAGTTTTTACATTAGTTAATTTTAGTTAACCACAAACAAACCAATCTTGAAATTGCTTGTTAGTTAACCACAACTTCTCATGGAACGAATCCTGCTTACCCTATCTAAAGTAGAGTAATTAGGCTATTTTTGACCGGCCCTTCGACACCGATCACTTAGTGGGACCCGTACATTTGGTTGTTGCTCCCCACCACGCATTTCTTCCACTTCTTTGTTATTTAGAGGTGTGAAGGTTTGTTGTGTTTGTGTCCATGGTTGGGTATTTGGTAGTTGGAATGGCACCATACCAGGTTGTGAGAAATGAGAAAATTGTGATAGAAATTGCTGTTGAAATAGTTGGTTAAATGGTTGGTTAAATGATTGGTTAAATGGTTGGTGGTATTGTTGTTGATAATTGTGATGCATTTGTTGTGTATTTAGAAATTGTGAAAAGAAACTCGAATTATTGAAATCGTTAAGAAGATTTTGTTAAGACATATTGCCAATTGGTCGAGTACCTCGAACATTTTGCGGGGAATTTGAGCTTGAACCGGGCAAATTCGGCGAGCCGAAATTGTAGTGGTTACCGGAACCGACCTCGTTTGGATCTTGATGTTGAGACATTTTTTGGGATTTAGAGAAATGTTAGATTTGTAGAGAGAGTTGGGATTAAATGAGAGTGTATATAGATATGAGATGTAGTGTACTATATATATATATATATATATATATATATATATATATATATATATATATATATATATATATATATATATATATATATAGGAGTAATACATTTAAGAAAAAGAAAAAAAAATACAAACGGCTCCCTGCAACCCTTCCTGCACCATGCCCCACGTGTCCCTTTCTCATTCGCAACTCCCCACCATCACCCACCGTGAAGCTCGAATCACGCCACCAAAAAAAAATAAACGATCGCGCCCCATAGCATCGCTATGGGGGCGTGATGGGGGCAAAAAAAGCTCGATCGCGCTGCATTAATGGCTGTCTAAGATCACATGAAAATATGAATATTTAAAAAAGACACTTTGTGATAACTGTTACTATTTTGGCGGCAAAACGCTCGAAGAAATAAATGATAACATTGCAATGAATGTTTTGCTTCTGAGTTTTTTTTAAATGGTTAGATATTAGGGTTTAGAAATTAGGGGGTTAAAAATTATGGTTTAGCTATTAGGGTTTAGAAAATAGGTTTTTGGGTTTAGAAATTAGGGTTTAGATTGAATTTTTAATACGAACGGTTTAGAGTTTAGGGTTTTGGGTTTAAGGACTAAACCCAAAACACTAAACCCTAAACTTTAAATCTGGCTAAATTTTGGAAAAAAAAAAATCACACAAGATGAAAACAAAACGATGCAAATAAACTCTAATTAAAACATTACTCATGATGAATGTTATCATTTATTTCTTCGAGCAATTTCCTACCAAAATAATAACATTCGTCACAAAGTGTCTTTTTTAAATTTCATATTTTAATGTGATCTTAATGTTCCCCCCCCCCCCCCCCCCCCCCCCCCCGAAAAAAAATAAAAGAGTGAGTCCTTCTTGATATATATATATAGTTAACAGCAAGCGTCGATTTATTTACGATTTAATTGCCACTTAGAGCCTAAATTGTATGTGCATGATTTAAAACTCATGAAAAATTGATCCTACCATTTTTATGGAGTCTCTTGTTTTATTTTTATATTTTATATTTTATTTTTAGAAATATTTCTACTTATTGGCCGGAGGTTTATTCAGAAACAATCTCTTTATCCGTCGAAGAGATAGAAAGGACCTTCTTTACTTCTTGGAGTGTATCACTATGAGTGGAGAAATGACTTCTCTTTATTCAAGATAAGGGAAGGATCGTCTACATCTCACCTCCCCATACACCACACATGTGGTATACACCACACATGTGGTATTGGATTTTGCTGTTATATATATATATATATATATATATATATATATATATATATATATATATATATATATATATATCAAGAGGGAAACATTTTTTTTTGTGGAAAATAATTTTTTCATTTTTTTTTATTTTTTTTCAAACATTAAGATCACGTGAAAATATGAACATTTAAATGGCACTTTGTGACGAATGTTATTATTTTGGCGGGAAAACGCTCGAAGAAATAAATAATAACATTCATCATGATTAATGTTTTAATTAGAGTTTTTTTTATCAATTTTTTTTCATCTTGTGTGAAGTTTTTTTTTTTTCAAAATTCAGCCCGATGTAGAGGTTATGGTTTAAGGTTTAGTGTTTTGGGTTTGATCTCTATACCCAAAACTCTAAACCGTTCGTGTTAAAAATTTAATCTAAACCATAAACCCTAATTTTAAATCCTAATTTCTAAACCATAATTTCTAAATCATGGATTCTAAACTCTAATATCTAACCCTTAAAAAATATAATTAAAACATTACATATTATGCATATTATCATTTTTTTCGAGCGTTATCCCGCAAATAGAATAACTTTTATCACAAAGTATTTTTTTAAAAAATATTCATATCTTAATGTGATTTTAATGGTTGAATTTTTTTTTTCAAAAAAACGAAAAAATCATTTTCTCCCACTTTTCTTCAAAAAAGTGCTTCCTTCTTGATTAAAACAATATATATATATATATATATATATATATATATATATATATATATATATATATATATATATATATATATATATATATATATATATATATATATAAGGTTTCAATATAGCATTTATTTAAATATTTTCAATATGCTCATTCATGTGTGAATGAATTAAATAATAACAACTCATTGTGAATCATAATCATGTCACAAGAACATGTTCAAAGCTTTGCATTTGGATATCATGATTATGTGCAAATGCTTTCACTCAAAAATCAAATAAATTAGTTGAAACATTACATTATTAGCATGGTTAAGAAAAAAGACATTACATGGTTGGTAAGTATTAAACTATATTTGTAGTTAGGTTATATTACTATTCTGTTGTTTCATGAGTCGTACTTATTGCATATTAAAATTATATTAAAATGTTTTTATTGTATGAAAATATTATTTTCAAAGTAGCAATAATGAAATGAGAAGGGTAGAGAGGGCAATTTAAGAATGAAAATAAGGAAAAAGTATAGGCACACCATAGTGATTATTGACCAAAAATAAGAAAAAGGAAAAGATGGACAGGTATGATTAGGTCCAACATATGCCATCCATTGTGGACCCCATACCTTGCTTGTATGGGTCCACCTACTTCTGCATTATTTCTTCTTGGTCCTTCCATTTGATGCCCATCAACATAATAACCATGAAATTAACTCAAATTAGAAGCTTTAAATGGGATTTGATTAACAAACATGTATGTATATGTATACGGTATACCAATACTAAAAGTAATTAATTTATGTGTTGCTAAGGTAAACTTATATTAAATGTTTAACTATATTTACTTATACAGAGTGGTTATAATTGTCAATATTGTTTTGTTTAGTTGCTAAAGAAAAGGAAAATCTATGATATTATATATTCCGGTGTAATGTTAATTATAAATGGCTTACCACATTTCCATTAGCTTAAAATTATTTTTTGTAAAGATGATTTGTTTTTTTTTTTCTAAAGAAAAATAAAATAGGATATAATACTAAGTAACTTCAGAAATTGACTTAATAAATGAGCATGACTTATAATAAATTTAACGAATTAATTTCTTAAATCATTTCAATTGTTTATTTTACATAACTTTAATCTAGTACCGAATCACATTTTGTCTTTATTAAATAATGCAATCTAATTTTCATTGTAAACAAAATGTGTGAACACATTTAGCTTTGTTTCTATCGTCAAAATTGAAAAAACAAACGGCAAGTTGAAAATATTTTTATTAAAAACATATTTCTTCTTACTATTAACAGTTAATTAGATAATTAACTAACGTTAATTATTACGGAGTACTAATTACTAGTAATTAATAATAATATTATTATATTAATATAACTATAAATCTTTATTATTAGTACATTAATTAATTAATATTATCTTTTGCAAATTAAATCAATAAAAATATAAAAACAGTCTTGGCCATTCATAAGCTTGCTTAAAACCTCAGTCAAAAAACATTCTATTGTTCTTTCTTTTGTAAATGTAAATTCACACACCAAAAACAGAGCATCAAACAATATGGCTGCAAACAAATTTGCAACAATTGTACATAAAAATTCAAACAGGATCACACTTGTTCTCATTTTTGCTGTTCTTGAATGGACACTCATAATTCTTCTTCTTCTCAACTCAATATTTTCATATTTCATCATTAAATTCGCTCGATTTTTCGGTCTAAAACCACCCTGTCTCTGGTGTATTCGTCTTGATCGTTTTTTCGAACCCGAACTCAAGAATTCACATAGAGATCTTCTATGTGATCTTCATTCTAAAGAAGTTTCTCAACTTGGATTTTGCTTGAAACATAAAAAGTTAGCAGAATCCCATGATATGTGTGATGTTTGCTCATCTGAATTCGGTGAAAAGTCGAATAATTTATCGTTTTCGAAGGAGACAAAGTTTGATTTTGTTGAATGTTCTTGTTGTGGAATTGAGTTTGAAAGGAAAACTTTTGAAGATTCTTCTTATTTTGTTATTAATCCTTCATGGGATCTTTTGGGGTTTTCGAAAAGTAATCCGGTTATCGATTTAATCGGATCGGATTTGGAGAATGAAATTGTTGGTGAAAAACAGGAAGTTCAAATACAGGGGAATGAAGCAGAGGTAACAGAAGTTGAAGCAATTAAGGAGGATTTAATTAAATTTGATAAAAAGGATGACTCAACTTTAAATTCAGGAACACATGAACAAGATCTTGAATTTTTCTTGGATTACAGTGGGAATCAGTTGGTACCAATCGAAACATTCGACCCAATCGATAATGAAGAACAAGAATTCGGGGATTTTCAGGAAGCTCAAGTTGTATCAGAATTGAAATCCGAAACAGTAACCGAAGAAATTGTAAAGCAGAGCGATGAAACGGTTTCTGTAATTGAGAGAACAGAGGAATTATCAAAATTTGCAGGGCTTGATTCAATGAAATTTGAAGAAACTGAAAGTTCTTTAGTTTTTCATGCAAATTTAAGTGATTTTACTGATGAAAAACCTGATATTATTGAATCGAATCGTACTATGTCGACTATTGAAGAAGTTGAAGAAACAGAAGAGATTAATTCAGGCAGGATATTTAATTTTACTTTAGTATTTAATTTGATTTTATTGTTTTAATTTTCTGTTGCTCAACTTTATTAATTGTTCAGAACATGAAGAAGCAGAGGTTTCAATTGGAACAGAGATACCAGTTTTGGATTCATGTGATGAGATGAAAGCTCAAGATAACTTCACTTTGTATTATTTATCACATGAAGAATCTTCAAAAAGTACTCATGATTTGGATTTTAGTCTTGAATATGGTAATCTTTTTAATTTGTTTAATGTTGTTGTGTGTTACATCTTTATGTGTTAGATATATTTCTAACAAAAAAGAGACAACATTGTTGTTTTTATTGTTTGTACTAGGTTTTGAAGAAGATGAAAAAACAAGGGAATTAACAAACTTGAATCAAATAAATAACCCAATGTTGATGATTGAAAGAAAAGAATCAATGGTGGATGATTCAATTGATGGAAGTGAAATGGAGGGTGGAGATCCAATTAACACAAATGAGAAGCTTAAGTCGGCTTTAAGAGCCGAAAGGAAATCATTACAAGCGTTGTATATCGAATTAGAAGAAGAACGAAGTGCTTCAGCAGTGGCTGCTAGTGAAACAATGGCTATGATTAACCGTCTTCAAGAAGAAAAAGCCGCAATGCAAATGGAAGCGTTGCATTATCAACGAATGATGGAAGAACAATCGGAATATGATCAAGAAGCTTTGCAACTTTTGAATGATCTTATGGTAAAGAAGGATAAAGAATTGGAAATATATCGAAAGAAAGTTTTAGAATACGAAACAAAGGAGAGGGCGCGGTTTTTAGGTAATGGTGTGAAAAATGGGACGTGTTCGGCTTCTTGTAGTCATTCAGAAGATGGGGACGGAATGTGGGTTGATGTGAATCACGAGCCGAAAGAACATGAAACGTTTAGCGACAATAAAGACAACAAGAATCATAATACACTCGTCGATAGTGTAATAAGTCTTGATTCGTCGTTTGTTGACTTTGAAGATGAGAGGATGTCGATTCTCGAACAACTTAAGTTTTTAGAAGAGAAGCTTTTCACTTTGAGCGACGAAGAAGATCGATATTTTAGCGAGTTAAGGCAAATAGAAGATTACTTTGAAGAGAATGGGAAACATGTAAATGGGAATTATAGTTATGGTAGTCAACAAGTCAACGGTATTACATACGAGACACAAGATCAAGATCGACGAACGGGAAAAAGACTTCTTCCTTTGTTCGAAGCGCTTGACAATGAGATCGACGATGTAGTGATCATGTCAAATGGACATGAAAACGGGGTCCATTCAAACAAGATGGAAAATAGTGCGATCACATTATTCGAGTTGCAAAAAAGGAGAATTGATATTGAAGAGGAAGTGGATCAACTATATGTAAGGTTACAAGCTTTAGAAGCCGATAGGGAGTTTTTAAAACATTGCATTGGATCGTTAAAGAAAGGCGATAAAGGAATGGAACTTGTTCAAGAAATCTTGCAACATTTACGCGATCTTCGAGATGTTGATCTTCGAGCGAAGAACTTCACTGATGGCACATTATGATCTTCTTAGAGACTGTTAATGGTAACAATTGTAACATGATGAATTAATTTGTTTACTAACAATTGTCACATTATTGTGTCTTTTGGGTCCATTATTTTGAAACTCTCTTCATTTTCTGTAAATTTTACAGGTGAAAATTGAGGTCTTGGCTTAAAGACAATGTAAGGAAGGGGTCATATATGAAAGGCTAAGCTGCCAAACTTCTGTTCTTTTCTTGGTTTGAAGGTTTTTTTTTTTTTTTTTTTTTCATTTTCATTATTTTGATTTCAAAGTAACATATATATTTTTAAAGCTAAAACAGAAAAGTTGAGGATAATATATAGCTATTACTATGTCATGTATATGGTATTAAAGCATTATTATTCTGAATTTAATCATTCTGTTACAAAAAAGAAAGGTATATTTCAAGAAGAAAAAAAAACCAAATTTTCCTTGTGGGTCAGGTGGAATTTCATCTCAGCCTTTTGAGGGGAAAAGGTGGATGATGAATTCATGTGTTCATCACCTTATAGGAAGTTAGGTGTAGGGATTATATTATGTTATTTTTTCTTAGATTTTTGAATTTATTTTGGAGTATTAAGAAAGGGAAGGGGCCCTATTCTTGGTCACTTCAAGTGTAATTTGTAAGTATGTAAATTGAGTATTTTGTTTAGAGTTAATTGTATGTGTGGTATTAATATTTAATATTATTTTTTAAAAATTTCAGTGTTTAATGAGTATGATTTCGTAAATTATAAAAGAAATTAATCAATCACTTATTCTGATATTTATGTTTTTAATATTTTTAATTTATAATTCTGATGATAGTAATTTGGACCTGGAACTTAACGCTTATGTATCTCCAAAAGATTTATATAAAACTAGTTTATTACCCACGCTCTCGCATATTTTTAAAATAAGAGATTATGAAACATATACGGAGTATATATTTGAGAAGTACCAAAAATGTATTGGAATGAATATATTATTGGTAAATGTAAAAGCGATGGTGGGATATAATTTATAATGTTGTAAAAACATTTGTACAATAAATCAAACAATTAAGTAACATGAAGTACAATATAATGGCTTAATGAATTTGTAACCAGTATAAAAAAAAGTGAATAAAAAAGAAATGAAAACAGACAATTCATGTTTTTGAACGTGATTGACAAGCATAGTGTATTGCTTCTAGTCTCTTGTAATAAACGTTAATTGACAATAACAATTATGCGAAGTTTTAGTTGTCAGCCTCTCTTGAAGCTTAATCAAAGTATTCATACGTAACTGATCTGCAATGTGCCAAAAGTTGTTAAGTGTTGAGAACTATAGTCTTAGTATTGATGTTCTTATTGTTACATTTTATTAAAAACAAAAATATTAAAATTGAATTTGTGTGCATACTTTAAGTAAAATTAAAATAAATAACAATTAGAACCCGATTCTCTTCTCTACCTTTTACAAAGCGTAAAGCTTACATCTGACATGTCAGTCTGACAATGTCCCTACCTACCATTTTCCACGTGTAATTTTAAGAATACCTACTGAAAATACCTCTTAATTCCCATACTAAGACACGTGTCCCTTTCAACTAATTTGTTTACCATTTATTACGAAAAAAAAAGAATAATTAAAAACAAACAATCAAACTTTACAGCATCTCTCCTCAAAAACTTCTCACACCCAATTCCTTCCCATCGTCGATTATGCCTTAATTCCGACGTATAAGCGATGTCACTAACACCAATCAAACCGTAACGTTTTTCTCTACATAACCATACAAATTTTGTATATTATCGTCGGTTTCTTCGAACTCGCCGGAAAAAATATATGCCGGCTGGAATACACATTCACTATCCGGCGACTGGAAAAATTAGGGTTCCACCAAAAACCACCACTCATTCAATCGATAGTTTTCTGTTTGCTTCTCACCATTAGTTATCGGTGTACCATGGTCACACAAATCGTAATTATTGTTGTTCACCGCCTGTTTAAATTTACGATTTGCCAAAATCAATTTCGGATTTGGTGAGTCAGTGACCCGATTTATGTAACACGTATTTATTTTCTCGCTGATTTACTTAAATACCGTTCAACAATCAAGATTTACAGGCGACTGCTTATGTTTTTGATATCAGATTTATGGATTTTGGAATAGGGATTACCAATCTGGTAATTCTTTATGGTTAAATGATGTTGCCATTTGGATTGCGGATCATAAACGTGTAGATGAGAACTGATATGAAGGTATTCCGATTTCTTACCTTGTGCTTCTAATTTTTATACGTTTTTTTAACAATCGAAATATCTATGATTGGTATTTTAATTCGATTTGAAACTTTTATGAAACTGATATGATGGTCTGTTGATTTTTAATTCGATTTGAAAACTTTTACTCTAGCTTTTGATGGTGGTGCTTTTACTGCCTCGGTGGTAGTGGTGGTTTTATGCCGGATAATCAACCTTAATCATCTTTGGTCGCAAAGAGGTAAACACCATTGGTTAGTTTCTTGTGTTTGTTTTTTTATATTCAATGTCCTCTTCAATTTTTTTTGAATTTCAACTTATTGTAATTTTATTTGAATGCAAGAGAAATGTTAGAGTGGTTGATCCGCAACTTGTGGTCATCATCAATAATGATAGAGTGGTATTTGTGTACTTTAAGGTCAATTTGGATTTCTTGAAATCATGTTACTTATTTGATGTATTTTGTTGAACAATTTTTAGTTCTATACTGATATTATGGATATTATGTGATTCTTGGTTTATGTTACAATTCATGTTACCACCATCTCGATCACCATTTGTGATATGAGTACACATAGTGTATCAGGATTTAAAAGATTGCTTATTTATCTATGTGTTAATATTACTTTATAAATGTGATAGTTTAATCACTAAAATGTCCTGACTAATAAAGGAAGATATGGATAATTTTTATGATGTCGAATGGTTTGATAGATGCTAACAAATGACAATGTTGTATGTTGGACCTGATGAGAGCATGTATAAAATGCTTACCATTAGGGTCAGTTTATCCACTATGTTGTTGTTTTTCTGATATGTATCTCATGAGGTGTATGTAACATAAAGTTGTATGCTAAAAGTATATGATGTTCAATGGAGCATAGTTGCAAATAGGAAAAAAACACCAAGTTCTCTGATTTGTTGGCATCTGTAACTGTGGTCATTTTGTTGAAGGTATATGCACATATATAAACCATTATATTCACTTGTCTAAGGTTTTCTACCACACATAATTATTTTCAGTATTGATGGCTCATTCATATTACAAGTTGCGATTAATGGCAGGTTTGGGGAGCGTAGGTAACGGGCTCTTTATAGGAATTTAACTAATGAAGATATTGGGGTTTTAGTTGTTAAGTGTTCAGTAACAGGAAGAAGATATTGAGATACCAACAATTACGGATTTGCAAGTCGCTTTAATCTTTAGTCAATATTTGTTATTTTAACAATTACAGATGTGTTTAAAGTTTTTGATGTTGAACCTTTTGTCAACAGCCTTTTAGGTTTGCACACTTTGTTTTTGTATCATTAGCTCTCTTCATGTTTATGAAAAGGGGGTCATAATGGCTGGATAGGGCGGTAATAGGCCAAATCGGGTTTGGTCAGAACATTAAATGTTAGTAGATAAAAGTATTAAGTTCAATATCCCGATAGAATTCCGGTATGAAAGAGTTTATGTCATATCAATAACTAATATGTTTACTTCGTTTTTTGATCAATGCTTAGATCGGTGTTTAAACTCTATGCTTATACATGAGTATTACAATATATGTTTCTACATAAATGTTGAGTATTTATAATATTTTGATGGAACAAATAAAACAGCTAACTAAGATGACAAATTGCCAATGATCTGAGACAATATAAATCTATCAATCTATGTATGTAGAGGTGGCGACTTGGATGGGTCAGTTGGTTTTTGATAGGCATTAAAAAAAAATTCAACTGAATGCTTATGGTTATTGTTGTTCTTCTTTTAGATTTGTGTCATTACATAGACAATATTAATTTCAGCAACTGTTTGAAGCAATGGTGTGTAAACATTGCAGGTCTAATATGTCTACCATTAGCTCCATCTTCGATTCACAATGAAAGAGTGTGCAATGATGATCCTGAGATTTCAAGTTCGTCTAATTACGCTAATGGACCAAGTTCGGATGGTATGTTTTTCTTAGTTACTTTTTACTATGTCGTTATATTGATATTAATTTTTCAACTGATATTTTTTGCTCCTTTATCTTATGTTTGTTGTTAATTCTTTAGTTTGCATTTTATTTTTAAATATTTTTTTCTAAGTTTATGATTTGGTTACCACCGTATGTTCCTTTAGATGACATCATGCATTTAATAGCAATTTATAGTATAGTTTATGTGATGGTTTTTTTACTCATTACAATTAGTCTATCGATTGTCATCTAAATGTTCATATTCAACAGTAAATTAAGTGTGTTTTTGAGCTTTTTCTATAGTTCTAGTTATTTATTTGTGTACGTTTTGATTGTTCTTATGAGGTTTCAATGCTAAGGCTATCAACTCTGTATCCTAAGGTTTCAATGCTAAACAATCAATACACAAGGCTACTCTCTTCCATGAGAAAGGCATGACACTATCACCTATGTTTTTAGCTTATGCTTTTAACAAGTACTACATTATTAGAAAGTGAATGCAGTCAAAAAAGTTTGTTGACATTGTTCGTTTGTTAATTCTTGATCCATTTATCATGAAAACTTGAAAAGCGTTTTTGATTCACTATATATTTCCAAGAAGCGATACAGATTGCAATTCTACTTCAGTTGATATGTAAACTATTGTTCTACTACGTAATTTGTTACAGTTTTGGTATAAAATTATTCTTACACTATTATTGTTTTAATAGCTTATTGCATATGATTGTTATTGTATGGGGTATACAAAAATGTGGAAGTATTTTAGATGGTATTATATTGATATGATAATATAATATGTTTCTATCAGTAAATGTGCTTAATATGGTATATATTTGATTTGTGACAATTTTAGGAGTAAAAGTATAGTCTAAACAATAAGAGGTGGTTTTGATGACTATATGAGCATTTGACCCATTTGGGTTTATTAGTGTCAAAATGGGTGATTGTTAGCATCAACATGTTTAATCTATCGAGTTATGTAAGTTTGCAAGTTTTGGTGTTATATAAATGAGTGTTTATTGTTTCGGTTAAGAATGATACTTTCGGACCCGTTTGAATTCCGGAACGGCTCAATTATTAAAATAGTTATAAGACGATTCAATATAGGTATGCCTATTACTACATATATTCTAATTTGTATACACTGCCAATTGATTGTTCATATTACTTTGATCTTTTTCTTTGTTTATATGTATGATCCTTGTGCGCTACACCAGTTAACATTGGCTGCATTTATCGATGGGCCTCAAATCAGACAAAAATATGTCGTTGTTGGGCTTCGGAAGACATACTGGGCCAGGACAAAGACATGGTGTAGTTGTCCATATAATTAAGGAAGAGACTGCATTTTACTTTGTTTTATACTTACTGAATTACCTTAGTTATTTATGTTAATTTCCTATCTTATTTATTTACTAAATTTGCTTCATTAGGATAAAGCTTAATATCATATTGTTTTGCTTTCAATACAGGTGAGAATAAAATTAATATGGCTTAACTTCTTTGATTAATTTTTTTTTCTACTATCTATGTTGCGCAACAATCATCACAGTAGTTTTTATTCATCACAATAACCACTATCATTTGTGTTTATGATTCTTTTGGCATAACATTTTTACGTTTACACTTAATTTGACTAAGAGTCGCCGTGCAACGCACGGGCTCTTAAAGGCTAGTTAAATAATAATCAGTTATACATTATCAACTACAAAATTTGACTAAAGTCACGTTGACTTCGTAAGGTTATGATAATCTTCAAAATTTTTTATTAGGTTTAGATAATTGTAGCCTATTTCATTTTTATCAAGACAAATGGAATTAACACATTTTAGTTTATCATTACCTAATCGAGTTAGACCACTTCATTCAATAAATAATCCGTTATACAAGTGAATATCAAACTGGAACAAGTATTGCAAAGTTTAACAGGAGTTTCTTTGGGCCAAAGGCTGTCTAATATTGCAAGTGACTATCAGTTAAACAAATGTATATAATTAATTGCTAATATTAATTGTATGCCAAACATGCCTATGAGAATAGATTTTGGGAAAATTTCAACCAGTTTTGTTTTAATTTAATTTTTGGTTCTAGTAGTTTGATCCTTTAGAAAAGAAGAGAATCAACCCATACTGAATGGGTCAAAATATTCACATTTAGATATTACTATACGCGCTTTTTTTTTGGTAGATATGTAAAAACGCTACCTTGGTGAAGGTTTTGCAGTTCCTGTTTGCCCATATGCTAGTATGCAGACATTATATCCATCCGACATTGATTTAAAAACGATCAAAGAGATGATGTCCTTGCAGCAACTTTTGAAAGGTATAGTCCTAGAGCGTTAATGATGTGCTACTGCAATCCAAAAGAAGAGTAGCTGCACATTTAATGGGTTAAAATTATGCTAATCAAGTTAGCTTAAGACTTTTGGCAACTTACAACCCTATATTATACTGTAATGTTTTAGCAAAACTTTTAAACTGACCAGTTTGAGATATAAATAAAACTCAACCTGTTCAAATCCAGATGGGTTAAAATTTGCCCCCTCTTTAGCTTTTGTCATAATTTACACCTAAATATACAATTAATATTTTCACAAATTTCCCGGTAGTAGGGATGAGATTCTAAGTAGATTATATTAAAACAACATGTATTGCTACTAATCATAAACAATTAAGAGCAATTTAAGATTTTATGTACCATGTTCTTGGCTTCAAATTCAAAGTTTTCAGGCCCATTCAATTTCAAGAGATACTTGACCACCTCAACACTATTATGACTGGCAGCAACATGAAGGTATGTATTTGCCATCTGCAATCAAGAATAGCGTTGAGAAAATGATTAGCATACACATTCTTAGAATACTCAATGTAGCAAAATTACTACATATGATCATCTGAAAGGTACCTCATATACAGATAGGAAACGATCGCTCATATGAAGTTGAGTTTCACCAGATACGTTAAACCACATGGACAACTTTTGGTAACTATATAACCCTAAACCTTCAAAAAAGTATCGAGCACTTTTTAACCAAAAACAAAAAAGTTATTGTTTGAGGTTTTTTCAATGAAGCAAATTCTTTTATCACAAGAAAAGTTATGTTAATTGAGTTATTCAATTAAAGAACTATAGACCCACTTACAAGAAGTTGCACACTGGTTGCGAGCCTAAATGGAACTTTTATCAAGTTGAATTACTCAAGTCGAACGCCTTCGAATGCTCTTCTCTCAACCGGCCTTCTTAAAGACATACATAATAACTTGTTGCTTTTCGGATTCTGAACTTATTGGAGTTCCATCTGTGTGTATGATAAAGAAATCCCTAAAAAACCAAAAAGATTAAAACTTCAGCAAAGTTAACATAAACCCATATAATATTTGATCATATTAATAGTGACAAATAGTACCAAGTATGCAACATCTTATGTAGTATTGATTGTGACATGGAACATAACGTATTGCATATTGGTCAAAGTGCATACACCATCAAATAAAAGCTTGGGTTAATCCTTCGTCTGAATATTAATATCTGAATACTCTTTTTCCAAACACTTTTGATATTCATCACTAAAAAAACCCGCATCACTGTATGATTTACCACGGGCTAAAGTGTAGTCATTTTGACGTAACAAATCCTCTTTTTTCATCTCTAACATTCCTACAGTCTCATTTACAATAATCACAATTTAATAAGAAATAATGTAAACTCTATAAACGTTAACTAAAGAAATTGTTACATTTATCAACAAATAAAACTGTTTATAATTGAATAAGAATATGTATGATTTGTGAATTCAAAATTTGACACACTACCTAAATATCGTTCTAAAATTAACAAAAAGGTTTCAGATCAAAACGAACTTTCCCTCTAGTTATATCAGGACTCCCGTTGACCAGCCAATTCTAACCCGCCCATTTATTCACCTGATAATAAGTGACTGGACATGTGCTAACTGATTATTCACCAGTTCATTAAAACATTATACTCACTAAATTAAAATACCTAAATTTTGCTTGTTCAATGTAGAATCTTTAGTCTACAAGAACAGGATTGAGAAAGGAAATAACATTAATAATGATGGCGATGATACGATATTTGTGTTTATGCACCTCAAACTCAGCTTTTGGACGAATAATGAATTGTTTGTCAACAATTTTTAGGTCACCCAGTGAAAGATATAATTGCACGAGTAAGAAGTATATAAATTGTTCACTTTATGACCGATACATCAGTTCGACTTATCAGAAATGTCAACCAATAAAATGAGCATATTGATTGTTACAAAAGAAGGCCGACCTCGCATTTGCATTTGAGTTTGTAAATCGAATCTCGAAATGATGTGCCAAAACTGTTATTAATTCTGATCTGCAAACAAAGTATATCTCCTTAATCGAATACTAATCGAAGAAGCATCTCAAAAACTTTAGCCGAAGAGCTTGAATTCAGTTTTAATCAAGTATTGACAATGAATCAAGAACTTTTTTTAAACTTCAGTAAAGGAATTAGGTTATTGCCTCATTCACGAATATGGGTTCAACAACTATCAATATTTAAGGTAACGAATTATTGCATAAAATAAAAGAGTTTGGCTGAGCTTACATATTCAACAATAATAATTCAGTTAAAGCTCTATAGGAAACAACATATGATGATGACTTGATCATAGACATAGTAACATACCTTAGACGGAACCATAATTAAAGCTCATGCAAAATGTGCAAACACCTACAACACATGAAGCATTCGTGAAGTTCAAAATTTAATTAAATTTTGTGATTTCATATTAGCATTAGAAGAATGGAAATCGAATTAAATACATATTATATCTTCAACTGAGTGATGGTGGTGGCGATGAATTTTGTTCTTTGGTAAAAAAAATACCTGATTTTGAGCCGATAACACATCAGGAATGGATTTTTTTTTTTTTTTTTTGAATTGTGCGAACCCTAATTGTAGCTCCGCTGAGCATCTAGGATAATCACTTGTGCGTACCCTAATTGCATCGTGCTGAATGCTTAGAAGAAAATAAATTAGGGTTCATAGATTTTTTCATCACCATTGTATTTCGCCATGACTTTGTGATGCTGTATACTTTTTCAAACGTTAGATGTCGCTCGTACTCATTGGTGTTCTTATGTAGTCTACAAACTTTAGAAAAATATATCAATATCAATATCAACATCAATGTCAATATTTTGTTACTGTGTTACCTGTTGAACCGGTAAAATTAATTATTTAACTTCTTTTTTTCATTTTAAATGTTTCAATGTCGCTCATATACTTTCAGTTGTGTTCCGATGTCGCCCATATACTTGTTTTCGTTACAGGTAAAAAAAGTATATTGGGCGACACCGATACATTTTTTGAAAGTTTGTAGACGATAGTGGGCCGCAAATGGATATATGAATGATATCGGTAGAAAGTATATAATCAATTTAACTTTAACCAATTAGATGAATGTTTAGTGCAGGTGCTTTTGACTTGAATTGTTGATAGTGAATAGTGGATAATAGATGTAGAGACTCGTGATTTGGTAGTGCATGGTGGATAAATTTAGGATATTCTTGTCAAACGACAATTAGAAATTTAATTTTTGTCTAATTAAGTTTTTCAATAGTTGAGATTAAATTTTGATATTGCATCTAATGGTTTTGTTTTGCTAAGTAATCATTTAACATAAGTGATTAAATGTAGCCTTTTTATAATAATACTAGTGACTAGTGAAATGATCGTGGGACCACGAATTTATTTTAACGAAACAATTTAATGATATATTTTAGGTATTAAGTGAACGTAAATGCTAAAGTCATTTAGTTTAATGATTCGTGGAACCACATATTCCCACTAAGAAACTTGTCGTTTTTTCAAACATATTGATATACTTAATTTGGTCAGAACAGTGGCGAAGCCAGAGTTTTTAATTGATGGTGTCAAAAAATATCTTCTTTTTTTAACATCAGTTTAGGATCACTCAAGGGACCAAACTACTCACGCCATTATCTCTCGCAGTTGCCATAACTCAAACCACAAAACATCTTAATTTTATTTATTTAAAGTTAAAATAACCATGTTATTGACAACCCCATTTGAAAATAAATTATCATGGTTTGTCTATATGATTATAGTAAATGAGTAATGTAATATACTTTTTATTAGGTTAATGATCAAATCAATATTTAAATGGAGTGTTTTTAAATACTATCAAAAATTACGAGTTATTACCCTATATATACTAAATCCCATGAGGGATTTGGTCGTTTTGGCCAAAATCCCAAAACAAAACGACAATGCCAAAAAAAAACAAAGCCCACCCCCCAAACTTTGAACAATTTGCAAATTCAACCCCCAAAAAAGGGGTATAAACAGCCATTTCACCATTTTAATTAATAAACTCCACCCCAATTTTTAACAGAGCATATCTTCTCGCCATTTCACCATGAGGGATTTGGTCGTTTTGGCCAAAATCCCAAAACAAAACGACAATGCCAAAAAAAACAAAACCCACCCCCAAACTTTGAACAATTTGCAAATTCAACCCCCAAAAGAGGGGTATAAACCGCCATTTCACCATTTCAATTAATAAACTCCACCCCAATTTTTAACAGAGCATATATTCTCGCTCGACGCGCGTTAAATTTTTCCAACACCACCATTCAACTCGAAATAATCTTGCGAACCCAACGCAACTAACTATACGCGAAACGGACGTCTTTCAAAAAACAAACCATTATGTATACTAGGTACTAACCTCGTGTATCCAAACACAACCGTAGCAAAACGTTTTTTACATCAGCTATGATATACAACTCGAAAGATCCCGCAGCATCGCGCGGGTCACTTTTGCTAGTATACAGCTATTTTTCATTCAATAAAAACGTATATGTATTCTACATAAACATTTGTTGGGCTCTAACGTTGATGGGCTTAACGTTTGGTAGGATATTGCACTGTATTTCAAGAATGTGGTCACGTGAGGTTCAATGTTTAAATAAAACAATTGGGTCACATGTCATATTACCACTTTAAAATACTTATATTGCAAATATTACAGTCTAATAGACCAATAGCTGGCAACATTTCACTGGGGTCATATGACCCCACAACTCTTAACGTGGCTTCGCCACTGGGTTTAAATAAATAAACTACATTTATTCTTCCATAACCTTATTTCAATTTTCATTACAATTACTATTTTCCTTATCATAAAAGCCTATATTATAACATTTTATTGAGATATGTATTTCGTATACATATGAAACGTAATTAATCCTGTAAAAAGAACCCGTATTTGAATAATAATAATATAATAAAGTTTACATAAAAATTAAGTATTTATAGTTTTAATAATAATTATTAGTAATAACAAATGTCTCTTTAATTTTTTTTAAAAAATTAAAATACTATTATTATATGAAGGTTGTACAATGTTATTAAAGTTTGTACATGTGTTCATGAGTTGTTTTGTAAAAGATTGTACAACTTTTTTAAAGTTTGTATATATATGATCATGAGGATGTTTTATTATAAGGTTGTACACAATGCTTCAAATATTGTACATATGATCATGGAGGTGTTTTACTATAAGGTTATACATAATGCTTCAAATATTGTACATATGGTCATGAGAGTATTTTATCATAAGGATATACATAATGGTTCATATATTATACACTGAACATATTAATATTCTTGTTAAATATAATTAATTATTTTAATAACATCATCATGTGGGGCTTAGAAATTTTTTCTTTATTTTTGAATTTTTTTTTAAGTTTGGATAATCTTTATTTATAACATCATCATTTTAGATATTTATATAATACTATAAATATAATATATAATACAATATAATATATAGATATAATTATATAATATAGATTGTAATTGTGATTGTTATGTTTTGTAATACCATATTGTGATCAGGGGGAAACTACTTGGGTGTAGGGTGGGGCGTTCGCTTTCAGTGGATTTGCAGTTTTCAATGTGAAAATTTTAGATTTTTCGACTATGTTCCCGGTAAAAAAAAAAATTTGCCTGAAGGAAAATTCTTCCTTTAATCACATAAAAATTATGCATGCACATAAGGTGTTCGATGAAATGTCTGAAGGAAAACGATCAGGCAGGAGCAAGAGACACCTTGCGTCCTTGCGTCCCCGGGAAGCAAGGTCGCAAGAGGCTCCTTGCGTCCTTGTGTCCCCGGGAAGCAAGGTCGCAATAGGCACACCCAGGTGCAAGGACGCAAGGTGCAAGACACCTTGCGCCTTGCGAGGGCAATTTGGCAAAATTTTTTTTTTTTGGGCTTCAAGGCAAAAAGGTGAAAAAAAAATGGGCAAAAAAGTGATAATCCCTTACATGAATTATCATGTCGCAATTTTAAATTATTTCTGTCAAAAAGTACAACAACAACAACAACAACAACAACAAAACACCGAGACTCAATCCAACGTATGTAAAGTATGAGAAAATTGAGATGTAAACAGTCCTTAAGCTACCCTAAAATAAAAATTAAGTCATTTCTCTTATACTTTTTTAAAAAAAAATTCATTCAAAATACACTTTTTTTTAAAAAAAATTGGTTTTTTACACCATTAGGTCGACCAACAATATGGCCGACCACCCCTTTACTTGGTCAACCAACTCATTTTTCAAGGTGGTCGACCAAGCTTCAATAAGAGCATGGTCGACTACCATGTAAACATGGTCGACTACCACCTCAATTGGCTATGGTCGACCACAAAGCAAAAAAACAACGCGGGCGACCAACTCATTTGTCACACCCCCAAATAGGGCCTGAGGTATTTGTGACTAATTATTTCAAATCACAGTTGTATAAACGAGAACGACTCTATATGAGACGTTATATTGAGTTTTGCAGCGGAAGATAAATAGATTACAATGTATTTAATGAACAACTCATTAAATGTCTTTAATTGATATGATATGTAATGAAGACTCCAAGCATGACAAGCAATCATCATTAAATTAGCAAATGCAAGTCTTTCAAATTATCCATGAATGACTCGTTGAAATGTTGCTTTCAATTAGCAAATACACAGCGGAAGCATTATGTAGAACCTGAGAATAAACATGCTAAATAGTGTCAACCAAAAGGTTGGTGAGTTCATAGGTTTATCATAAATAATGATTTCAATAATAATGTTAGACCACAAGATTTAATAAGAGTTGATTGATATAGAAATATCAATCTAAAAGTATTGATGAGTTTGTAATATCGCGACTAAACAAAAGTTACCCCGTGACACTTGTTATTCGTGTCGTTGAATTAATATTATGTAGTCAAAGACCAACGGTCAACTGACTAGAGACGTCACTCTCAGTAGCGCTACTCACAATAACTAAGCTTGCATCTTATACCTCAGCAATTAACGATATTACGGCAGGGATTTAGCATGACAAAGCACGTATATAGCATAAAAGTTTGAGTACTTGTGTCTAAACGTAAAACAGTTATAAAAGTTGCGCATGTATTCTCAGCCCAAAAATATATATAAAAGGGAGCTATGAAAACTCACGATACTGTATGATATTTCGTAGTAATTACGAGTATGATGGCACTGAACAAGTGCAGAGTTGTCCTCGGATTCACGAACCTATATCAAGTATATATATTAACACATATACTTGTAATCGAATAAGTTTATATATATTATTTCACTTGTTATATATATATATATATATATATATATATATATATATATATATATATATATATATATATATATATATATATATAAATTCTCTATTTAAGTATTTGTTTGATAAAATGATTTTTAATAGTGATAATGAATAAAGAGTTGTATTATTTTGTAAGAACTATAATTATACTAGTAGTAAAATGATATTAATCATAATAAGGTTTAAAAATAAAAATAATAATAATATAGTTTTGATGATGGCAAAAATGTTAATTAACGATAATAATTTTAATAATAACAATACTAGTAGTAAAAATAATACTATAGTTTTAATAATAGCAAAAATGATATTTTTAATAATAATAATGGTAAGTTTAATAATAATTATAGTTTTAATGGATATTTTAATGATCATGTTAATATTAATAGTAATACTTATTGATAATAATAATAACTATAATAATAACAATAATAATAATACTTGTAATACTTATAATAATAATACTTATTCAAATCATGATAAAACTAATATTGATAATAATTAGGATAATAATAATAATAAGAATAAGAATAATAATAATAATAATAATAATAATAATAATAATAATAATAATAATAATAATAATAATAATAATAATAATAATAATAATAATAAGAGTTTTTAAAAGAAAACTACCTTTCAAAATCTTTTATAAAAAGAATTGCCCTGAACCGGGCTCGAACCCGAGACCTCTCACTAACCCGTAAATACACTTGACCATCCAGGCAAACCCACTTTTCTGATTTAATTCTCCCTTTTATTTCTTATAACTCGTATTTATTTTTCTGTATTTCCTCTTCATCTTCAATAATTCAAAATGACCAGAGATCAAATAACAAGAAGGTATTGTATTGGTTTTAGGATTGATAACCAAAATAGAAACGATTAAATGTGTAATAGATTGATCAACAGAAAGAAAAAAAAATAAAAAAAAAATAGCAGCAGCAGATTTCACGATGAACAAGATGAACACCAAATTGGTTTTCGAATTTTTGATCATTTTAGATGAAAACTATAACACGAATTACACTCCAAATCCTCCTTAGAAACTTTCTCAATCATTAATTTAACTTGAAACAGTAAAACGAACTCGAATTTCGCCAAGAACAATTCGTTTGACTTTTTGATTTAGAAGTTTGACCTCAAAATTCGTAATCGATATAAAGAATTGGAGTTTGATATTTTGCAGAAAGTTTCACTAGGAAATTCCTAACAAAACTGCATTATTAGATTTTGTAATGGGATTCGATTTCGTGATTTTGGAAGAATGAGCAATAACAGAGGTGTCGAGAAAAAAGAAAGAAAATTTTATGTTTTTAATTTCTCATTTGCAGATGTAATTGATAATTGGTATTCATAACTGAATGATTTAATCGATTCTTATATATATAATAGCTTATGGATTCAACTGAAAACAAATTTAAAACCAGTAGAATAATTAAAAAAATATATCACGTTCTAATAAAAAAATATAATCAGATAATAAAAAAATATAAAGTTTGATCACTGTGAGATTAAAAATCGAAAAGCAAATCACGATTACCTAATACCTAATTGATCCAAAACAGAAAAGGCAGTCACGATTTAAAAAAAAAATAAAGAGACAGATATACTAAAATAAAAATATGGAAAAGCAGATTTGATTTAATTAAAATAATAAAAAGTAGATTTTGATATAAAAAATTAAAAAGCAGATAAAATAAAAATATATAAAATTGTACATATTTTTTGACTTTTAATTTTTTTTTTGATATTATTATTAAATATATAAATATATTAATAATATATTAATAATAATCGGATAATATTATTAATAATAATAAAAGTAATAATAATGATAATAATAATTATATTAAAAATGATATCATTAATGATATGATATTTATAATAATTTTAGTAATAGTGATGATACTAATTTTAATATTAATAGTAATATTAGTAATTACGTTATTAATAATAACAATGTTAATAATTTTGATAATAATAATAATAATAATATTAATAATAATATTGTTTGACAATACTGATAATGATAGTTGTAAATGATAATGATAATATTGTTAAATATTATATTAATAATAATAGTATTAATTAATACTAATGTATTATTATAATTGTTCGTGAATCGTCGGAATTTGTCGAGGTTAAATGAAATTATGAACACAGTTCAAAAATTTTGAGATTCAGTTTAACTGACTTTGATTATCATGTCAGAATCACATAAGGATTATTTAACACCACGCCAAATTACCATCTGACGGCGTGTTAATCCAGGTCCCACATTTAACAGTTACGCCCTCTATATGAGACGTTTAAAGCAATCGCATTTAATTTTATTCAAAAATTAACTTTCAAAAACATAAGTCAATAATCCCAAAATAGAAACACTGTTGTGATCGTAACCACAAGCCAACAGTATTTAAACAGTTATAAAAGTTTTAAATGCGAAAGTAATTAATGTTCTTTAAAATCAAATGCTGACTCCACGGCCAGACATGTAGCAAACACAGCGGAAGCATACCTCTTAAGGACCTGAGAATAACAACACGCAAAAACAGGTCAACAAATAATGTTGGTGAATCTACAGGTTTAAAGTAATGTAACAGTATCTGAAAAACAGTTATCAGAAAAATAGTTTAGTTTCCTTGACCACGAGATTCTATCGTTTGCATAAACCAAGCACCTGAATATTAGCAATGACCCGAGTATAGAAGCCACTATACCCGCCTTACCTCGTAAAATGTTATACACTTGTTCACATGTATTTAATGTTCAAAGTAAATGCACCACAGTTTTTATAGCGGGTGAGGTTGTCAACCTAACGGATCCGTCCATCTAAATTGTGCTTACACCGATGGTATTAAAAGTATTCAAGCTAGAGGCTTTTTGAACAAACTCAATATGCATATGTGTAGTACTCATGTTAATACAAAAGTATTTGAAAATGTAAATATAACAACGTGTATTCTCATCCCTGAAAACATGTAAAAAGCGAGACTGTAGACTCACCTTTGAATAAAGCTCGGATTGAAAAGTGAACAATTAACTTGTACGGATTATAGCCGAGTAATGCAACCTAAGTATACGTATGTAGGTTGGTCAATATATGTATCTTAAATAAGTGTGATTTCATAGTGTACGTTGTCTTATTGCTCGACTCGACGCGTTTCCAAATAAAAGTCAACTATATCATGCAAGTCAAACAAAGTCAACCAAAGTCAAACCGAAAGTCAAACTTAGTCAAAGTAGTCAACTAAAGTCAACATCAGTAGGTTGATGTCAAATATTGGTCAACATGTTAAACCTAAGTCAAACAATACGTTTTAGGTCATTAATGATCATTTCCACAATTTCAGTTTATCGTCATGCACAAAGTTTATGAACACGTAGCATACTTAGCACATTATCTCATAGTACAAAATTCATGTAAATATGGAAAACTCCAGATTATAAATATAATTAAAATCGATTCCAAAAAGTCCGACCAGGGACTCATACGACAAATAAAAGTCAGGAATCAGAAGGGATACATTTGGGGTTTGCCAAGTCAGTTTCTGACCGCGCACTGATTTCATTTTGGCTATAACCGGAGTTAGGAACATGCAATTGATAAAGACCAGTGTCCATAGTTCAAGGACAAATCAAAGTAACACATATCAAAAATCTAGCAACTTTTGTTTAGCCAATTTGTACAGTTTATTCGTGCAAGTTGAACATTCAGTTTTCAGCTCAAATCAGAATTCACATAAAGTATAACTCTATTGTGCCCAATGTATAAGTTTTAAGAGATTGACATAAACTAACAATAAGTCACATATCATGTTAAGTTTCATTTTCCAGAAGTATACATTCTCATGCATTTCACACAATCCACAGAGTACAAAACCGTGTGCAATTTACAAATTCGATTCTCATTTAGTTAGTCACATTCGCACGTGATTATACGAAGATCTAGATACAATTAGCCTATGATATCCACATGAAAGATGAAGTAATTTTTGTCTAATTTTCAAATATGTAAATCTTTAATCACAGAAGTTAACACATTTTATCATACAAGGTTATTTTCATGCAAGTGCTGTATAAAACTATTTTTACACTAATTCTAGTATATCTCGGGCTATACATAAGCAAAAGACATGATATCCTAGTCTAAATTGAGTGTTTTTAAATTATCTTTCCAGTGGTATAAGTCTCACATGCCAATTCGTTGTCTATCAATACTAGATTTCTGATCAAGCAACAAAAACACAACGATAATTCAAATCGACATAACTTAATCATACGAAACGAAATCAAGCGAATCCAAAGCCTAAACTCAATAGTTTTTCGCAAGGAATCTGATTATAACATAATAATTAACATTTGAAAAACTTAATTTTTCTGATCAAACAAATACAAATTCGTTTTTAAACCCCAGTGCATCAAACAATCAAAATAACGATAACGATTAACACGTATGCGTATAGACTTGAGCAATTGACAACATAACTATGAAACTCTTACAAAAATCAGATTTTAAGAATTAGGGTTTATGCAATTATACCTTAGATCGCTAAAAGATTTTTACCAACGCGTAGAGGAGATCGAGAATTGCAACTTTCGTGTTCAAGGTTTACTCTAAAAATTAAAAATTGATGGTGGTAGTGGTGATGGAGGTCGACGGCCAAAAGGGAGGGAGAGGGAGTCGACTGTGCAGTTTTTGTGTGAGGGTTTTACTAATTTAGTTTAAACCTTCTAATTTATACTAACCCTAGTTCTCCTAAATAGCACATAAGTCCCTAAACTTACAAAAATTGAAATATAAGGGGGTGAGGGGGAGGGGTCGGCCGAATAGGACCCATGGGGTATCCCCGGGCTCTCGTTTTGCAATTCCGTGTAATCATGGTCCGTTTTAAGTGCCGTTTAGTCGTACCGAAGGCCCGGAACACTAACCCAATCGTTAAACGCAACCAATCGTTTAATTTATTAAAAACCCAATAAATTAAATATTTTAAAAAGTAAATAATTGTGATGACCCGAAAAATTTCTACATATTTAAACCAATTCTCTATACGATTTATTATTTTGACACGTTAAACAAAGTCTGTTAGATTGAGTCTCAAATTTTTAGAACCGTTTCATATATACAATTACCTTTGACTACTCTCGACGATTCATGAACAATTATATGTATGTATATATATATATGTACAAGTGAAAACGACTTTCCTACAGTAAAACACTATTTGCTACAGTAAAAAATGACTTTACTACAGTAAAACACTATTTGCTACAGTAAAACACTATTTGCTACAGTAAAATCGTACTTTGCTACAGTGCTACAGTAAACACTATTTGCTACAGTAAAACACTATTTACTACATTACACTATTTGCTACAGTACCGCTATTGCTGCGGCCAATACTATTTGCTACAGTACACTATTTTATGTCGACGAACTAGCAAACAAAAACAGATAAGGCGGCCATGCGATCGTATGATAAAAACACTGAAAACTCGTGCGATCGCATGAGCTACAGTAAATGGAAAAGTACTATAAAAGGTCAGTTTTGCTCGACGAAGTAACACACCTCTGATTCTTTCTTATATTTATATTATATTTATAATTTTAATTTTTAATTTCAAGTTTAATAATAATAAAGTATATTCGAGGGTGTTTTAATTCGGGTTTCAAACCGCTTTAAGCTAAGGAAATATTGGGTATTGTTCGGGGTATTGTTCTTGAATCCAAGGCCAACCATACAGTCGTCTACCATCATTACGTCTACGCAATTTGCCTACAATATTGAGTCTCAATATTGAACCGTGAGTTTATAGTCTCCCTTTTTAAATACTTTAAATATTTTTTGGCTGAGAATACATGCAATTTATTTTAAACGCAATAAGACACAAGTACATACTAAATTCTACACTGAGTTAAACCGAAAATCCCTTAGCTTTGGTAACTAGTAGCTGCCAGTACATAGGATATGGACTGGTGGGCGCGAATAATTGTATATGGATCCATAGGGCTTGACATCCCCGTCCGAGCTAGAGCGCTAGCCTTTTAACGGACGTATGTTATTTGAGTTTATGACACGTTGGTTTGCGTGTATTAAAACGAATGGGGTAATTATCCTTATAGCGTTAAATTTAGTTACCAGGATGCTCTGTTACGTAGAATCTATTGATAAAGTTTTGATGAAATCTTGTGGTCTATCTTTATATACTTATGACTCGAGCAATTAAACCTATAACTCACCAACATTCGTGTTGACTTTTTAGCATGTTTTATTCTCAGGTCCTTAGAATGCTTCCGCTGTGATGTGTTTGTTGCCTGCATGGAGTCTCTCATGCTTTGTACAAAGTTTATTGCATTCAAAATAAAACTGCGTTGTGTAATAAATAATTGGACTGTGATGTCAACCTGTAAATTAAAGACTTATGTATTTTGGGGTTTTGCTTATACCTAAACACTCGCCCATATGTTTATAACTTTCTATGTTTAGAAAGTCACTTATTTTAATGAATGCAATATTTTATCAAAACGTATCATATAGAGGTCAAAACCTCACTGTGGAATCAATGATTAACGTGCCGCGTCAATAGCGATTTTGACGGGTCGTTACAGTTGGTATCCGAGCTTGAGGTCATAAGGAACCAGAAATTACATTAGTGTGTTTAACTGGTATTTGTTAGGATGCATTAGCGAGTCTGGACTATGACCATATCTGTTTTTACTGATTTTTGCTTATCATTTGGTCAAAAACATTATATGTGATATATTTATATGCTAACGTAATTGTTGTTTCAATTATGTGATAGATGACTTCTTCTAATCCTATCATATTGTACGACTCGGAATCGGACACTGAATCTATTATATCCACAACTGAAAAGGGCGTTCCAATACCTATTAAGGAAGAAATTGTGTTAGCCGGGGAATCTCAACTTCAGGTTAACCCAGAGGAGGTCCCAGCTCCACCCAGCTCTAGTTTTCCGGAGCCACAGTATCGTTGGCATGGACCCATGATCCCTGGAGTAAACGAAGATCGTCCATTTCTAAACGAACATGGACATTGGGCCAGATACACCGCCGACGGGCGGGTTGTGCAGATTACGCCTGGAAGATTTCAGTTCATGACCACCGGTACATATTCTCGTTCACATGATTCAGACAGTACGTCATCATATTCTCCTACACATGACTCAGACAGTTCATCATCAGACGAGATCAGTGAGGAAGAGGATTTCGCTAATGAAATAAAAGAAGTCACTAAGGAGAAATTCCAACTTGCTATAGATAATAAAAACAACCACAATAATAAAATGTCCTTAATTATTAAAAAGGAACATGACCATTCGATCCGTAACCACCCTTATTGTATTAAACCCACTGAGGCAACGGGTACCTCAAAACCCCAACCAAAAATTAAATGCACTGCCAGAATGTCTGTCGGACCATGCACACACAAACAATTGGCAGAGAGAACCAAATGGGAAGAAGTTTCTGATAGTTCTGAATAAACGACCTCGCAACCATAAATCTTCCATGCGCTATTCTATTGCTTATGTGTGCTACTCTATCTTGTTATGTAAAATAAGCATATGTAAAATATCAGTATTGTATGGTATTGTATTATTTTGGTTTATTAATAATAGAAGCATGGAATGATTATTTGTATTATTAATACTTATTATTGTTATTACTAAATAATAACGTAGTAACTCGCTATAATTTTTCATAATAGAATATTATTTGAATTGTAGTAGATAACTGTTGTACTAAGCTATTAAGTATGAACTTTAACGGGTAGTTAATACCCTAGAAATAATTATAAAATGCTAATAAGAAGAAAAGGCTTTTATAATAATTGGTTCATATTATTAATATACTATGATTAACTATTGACAACTCATTTTACTTATAATATTGTATATGATTAAATTATCTCTGTTGTGTTTATTGAAGAAACATGTCTCAAATGTCGAATGCTGAGTTCAAGGAACTAGTCGAGAAACGTGTGAATGAAAGAATTACTGCAGTCGAGGCAGCAAAAACAGCAGCCGAAGCAGCAGCCAAAGCAGCAGCCAAAGCAGCAGCTGTGAACACAAACTCACGAAACGGATGCTCATACAAAACTTTTCAAGGATGCAAACCACAGACGTTTAGTGGAACCGAGGGACCAGTCGGTCTAACCCGATGGTTTGAAAAGATGGAGTCCGTTTTCAAAATCAGTAATTCTGCGGACGGAGACAAGTCAAAGTATGCTTCGTGCACGTTGCAAGACGGTGCACTTACTTGGTGGAACAATTATGCCAAAGGAGAAGGAGTAGATACGGCATATGATATCTCTTGGGAAGAACTGAAAAGGATGATAATCGAGGAGTACTGTCCTCGAAACGAGATCAGAAAAATGGAATCTGAGTTACGTAATCTGAAGGTTTTCGGCGCGAATCTCAATAACTATGAAAAACGTTTCATGGAACTAGCCTTGTTGTGTCCCGAATTGGTGCCAAATGAGAAACGAAAGATAGAAATGTATATTGACGGTTTATCGATCAATATCAAAGGAAATGTTACATCATCCAAATCGAATACGATGCAGGAAGCCATGACAATGGTTGTCATAACCCGTCCTTAACCATAAGAACGTGTTAGATAACGTATGATTTCATTACGAGGTATTGACCTCTATATGCGACATTGTTAAAAGATCAACTGCATATATTATACATTACAAACCATGATTCTTATTTTAGTACAAGCTTTAGACAACATAAAGATGATTATCGTTTAGCGATAATCTTAGACTTACAAACTTTACATGTGATGATAATAATACGATTTCTAGCATATTTTACATTACAATTCCTCGGATATGCAGTTTTATTTTTGACACAAATATGCATACTCAAGATCTTGCTTAAGTTCAACATGTTGCAGCGGAAGCTTTTAGTTATCACCTGAGAATAGACATGTTTAAAACGTCAACATAAAGTTGGTGAGATATAGGTTTAATGCCGGCAGCGATATAAATATAGACCACAAGATTTCATATATAAACATTTTAATAAAAATATTCTAAGTGGTTGAGCACTTGGTAACCATACTTAACATTTAATCACGTCGCATATTCCCTTTATTATGAAATCTTACTACACCGTACCAAGTGTAGTCACGAAACGAAGTACTGTGCAACCGTTGAATACTGGTCGTCCAGTCCGGTTGGGGTTGTCAGGCCCGATAGATCTATCAACAGGATTCGCGTTTACAATACCGCTGTAAATAATAGTTACCAAGCTACAGGGAAGTATGCCAGTGGTACAACTCAACGTAGAATATATTTTTCAGTTACTTGTGTCCATAACGTAAAACATAAAATACATGTATTCTCATCCCGAAATACTTATAGTTTAAAAGTGGGACTATATACTCACTTTTGCCTTGAAGATATATATTTTGACTTGGTCTCCGGTTGATATCACGAACCTATCCATATATAATATATCAATATATTTTATTTTAAACAATCGTCACATATATATACTTATAATACTTTTTATGTCTTCTTAGTCCGTAGTTAGTAATTTAATTTTAATGGTTCATTTTTAGGTGTTTTAATAATTAAATAAAACCCCCATCGAAATAAATAAAACCCCCATCGTATTCGTATTGGTCGGGATTAATCTTGACCCACGGTACCGGTGTTGTCAAATGACGTGTTGCGTACATAAAGTACCTGTGTTGTCAAATGACGTGTTGCGTACAATCATGGGATCTTATGATTAATCTTCTCGTATTGTTTACGGGTGATCCTGAACCATATAAAATTAAATTATGAGTACATATATATAAAATATCATGTTATTTTAAAAAGATGTGATTTATTTAATTTTTCTCCAATTATTTTCGTGACTAAACAAGTCTTGGATATCCGATTTTGTTTTGGTCATAGTTTCTTCGTTACAACTCCGTTTTCGTTGGTTCAACTTGCCACTTCCTTGGATCGAGTCCCTCTTTAAGAATATGAACTGTAAATACCTTAGTTTGTATTCGAAATCACAGGTCAAAGGTCAAACTTTGGTGAAACTTATGAAGTTAATCATTTTTGTTACAAAAATATCATTTAATGACCATTTTTCTAAAAACACTTATACTTTGAATTAAATCATAAAATTTTTATGTGTTAAAATATTCATAAGAAATATCATTTTTCCAGAATATAAACCTCCAATTCAAAGTTCAAGATGGTTTTTAATTATCCAACCCCAAACAGCCCCCGGTTGCACTCCGACGTCGTAAAAACAGTTTTTAAGGTGTTCTTTGAAAAACCAAGTTATACCTTGTTAAATTAGCATATATTTATGTTATATTACAGGTCTTAAAGTATTTTAAAAGTTAAGTTAGAAGGATCTATTTAGTTTGCAAACAAGTTTGAAAACATTCAAACTATGTTCTTGTTGTTAAAATTTTATACCACAAAATAAGATAGCTATATATATATGAATCGAATAAGGTTATGAACAAAGTTACTACCTCAAGTTACTTGGACAAGATTGCTGTAAAAGAGGAGTAAGAACCTAGAACCAAAAGGGTGATGGAATTGGATGAAAGATTGGAAGTAAACTTGTGTTCTTGGAAGGATTCTTGAAGTGTTTTTGTAAGAGTTTTCTTATGGTGATTAAGTGATGTTTTTATGGCTAGATCTTCATGAATTTTAGCTGAATGGTTATGGAGTTTCTTAAGAGTGTGTTTTTGGTTAAAGAAATGAGGTAGTAAAATTTGAAAATGGAAGATGTATTTAAGGCCATAAAAACATGATTAATGGAAAAACATGGACAAAATTTCATGTTGTATTTTTATGTAATTAGTCATACTAAACATCAAAAGTAGTTACCTTATACATAAGGCATGAACAAGAGAGTTACCTTATACATAAGGCATGAACAAGGGCTGGTTGGTGGTGATTTGATGTGTATATACCAATAGTAAATACGTATAGAAGCTAGGTATGATACGAGTACATGTACTCTAGATATACGTATAGAAATTTTGTGAAAAATGGAATGAGAATTCAAATATAGCTATCTTTTGTGAATATACTTATATTGTTTTATGTATTTAAGTCTTTAAAAAGTGATTAAATACATTATATATACGATATATGTATAAACATTATAGGTTATAAGTATTTATATCAAATAACGTTACGTATGGTTATTGTTTTGAAAACTTAAGTTAGTAGTTTCAAAATATACTTATAACTTATTGTTATTAATACAAAATGAGGTATTAAAACATCCTTAGATCATGTTAAATATGTATATATACATATATATACACAAACGTATAATTATCATATATTGTATAGTTCGTGATATCATCGGTCAAACTAGACGGTCAATCGTTGTGTAAAACTCTCTTTGAAAACATAAGTCTCAACAATTTGGATTGCTTATCATGTTGGTAAGGTTTAATTTATGTAAATATTAATCTTATAAGTATAAATTGATCGAAAAAGTGCGGGTCATTACAGTACCTACCCGTTAAATAAATTTCGTCCCGAAATTTTAAAATTGTACCTATTTTGCGTCATCGAGAAACAAGTGTGGATACTTTTGTTTCATCTGATCCTCTCGTTCCCAAGTAAACTCAGGACCTCTTCGAGCATTCCAACAAACCTTAACGATCGGTATGTTGCTCTTCTTGAGCTGTTTAACTTCACGGTCCATGATTTCGATTGGTTCTTCGACGAATTGTAGTTTCTCGTCGACATGGATTTCTTCAAGAGGAATGGTGAGATCTTCCTTTGCAAGACACTTCTTAAGGTTTGAGACGTGAAAGGTATTATGTACTCCGGCGAGTTGTTGCGGTAACTCGAGTCGATAAGCTACCGGTCCAATGCGTTCCATAATCTTGAACGGGCCTACATATCTTGGGTTCAGTTTACCCCTTTTTCCGAAGCGTATTACACCTTTCCACGGTGACACCTTTAACATAACCATGTCCCCGATCTGAAACTCTAATGGTTTTCTTCGGACATCGGCGTAGCTCTTTTGGCGACTACGGGCCGTTCTCAATCTCTCCTTGATTTGTACTATCTTTTCAGTAGTTTCATGTATGATCTCGGGACCAGTTAATTGTCGATCTCCTACTTCATTCCAACAAATAGGAGATCTACACTTCCTTCCGTACAATGCTTCGAATGGCGCAGCTTTAATGCTCGCATGATAACTATTATTATACGAGAATTCTGCTAATGGTAGATAGTTATCCCATCCGTTTCCAAAATCGATCACACATGGCCTGAGCATGTCTTCAAGAGTCTGAATTGTTCTTTCACTCTGACCGTCGGTTTGCGGATGATATGCGGTGCTCATATCCAAACGAGTTCCTAGTGCCTCCTGTAGTGATTGCCAGAACTTTGAGGTAAATCTACTATCACGATCAGATATAATGGAAATAGGTATTCCATGCCTTGAAACAATTTCCTTTATATACAATCGTAATAGTTTCTCCATCCTATCCGTTTCCTTTATAGGCAAGAAATGTGCAGACTTGGTAAGACGATCAACAATCACCCAAATGGTGTCGTATCCCCAGGCAGTCTTTGGTAACTTCGTGATGAAATCCATGGTAATACCATCCCATTTCCATTCTGGGATTTCTGGTTGTTGAAGTAACCCTGACGGCTTCTGGTGTTCTGCTTTGACCTTAGAACAAGTTAAACACTCCCCAACATATGTTGCAACGTCTGTCTTTAAATTAGGCCACCAATAACGTGTCTTAAGATCTTGGTACATCTTTCCAACTCCAGGATGTATCGAGTATCTTGTCTTATGTGCCTCGTTCAATATCAACTTCCTTAATCCACCCAACTTCGGTACCCAAATACGATTTGCAAAATATCGAATTCCATCTTCCCGTATAACGAGTTGCTTCTCATACTTCTTCATTATTTCATTTCTTATGTTTTCTTTAGTAAGTGCTTCTCGTTGAACTTCTTTGATTTGTGAGTTGAGATTCATGCGAATTTTTATGTTCATCGCTCGTACTCGAATTGGTTCTCGTTCCTTTCTGCTTAGAGCGTCGGCCACCACATTCGCTTTCCCGAGATGATAACGAATTTCACAATCATAGTCGTTTATTAACTCGACCCACCTACGTTGCCTCATGTTCAGCTGTTTCTGATCAAAAATATGTTGAAGGCTTTTATGATCAGTAAACACAGTGCATTTAACTCCATACAAGTAGTGTCTCCACATCTTCAATGCAAACACGACTGCTCCCAATTCTAGATCATGCGTCGTATAATTTCGCTCGTGAATCTTCAATTATCGGGATGCGTATGCAATAACTTTCTTCCGTTGCATAAGAACGCAACCAAAACCTTGTCGCGAAGCGTCACAATATATTTCAAAATCATCGTTCCCTTCTGGTAACGATAAAATAGGCGCCGTAGTCAACTTCTTTTTCAGTAATTGAAATGCACTCTCCTGCTCAGAAGTCCATTCATATTTCTTCCCTTTTTGCGTTAACGCTGTCAACGGCTTAGCTATTCGGGAAAAATCTTGAATAAACCTTCTATAATAACCGGCTAAACCCAAAAATTGGCGTATCTGCATTGGTGTCTTAGGAGTCTCCCATTTTTCAATGGCTTCAATTTTTGCTGGATCAACCTGAATTCCTTTGCTACTAACAACGTGGCCAAGAAATTGCACTTCTTTCAACCAGAAAGCACATTTAGAAAATTTAGCATACAGCTGTTCTTTTCTTAACAACTCTAATATCAACCTTAAATGCTGCTCATGCTCTTGCTCACTCTTGGAATAGATAAGAATATCATCAATGAAAACGATAACAAACTTATCTAAATATGGACTACAAACTCGATTCATGAGGTCCATGAATACAGCTGGCGTATTCGTCAATCCAAACGGCATGACCAAAAATTCGTAATGACCATAACGTGTCCGAAAAGCAGTTTTCGGTATATCTTCTTCTTTGACGCGTAGTTGATGATAGCCCGATCTTAGGTCGATTTTCGAATAAACACATGATCCTTGCAGTTGATCAAATAAGTCATCAATTCTCGGTAGTGGATACCGATTCTTGATAGTTAACTTATTTAATTCACGATAATCTATACACATTCTAAAAGATCCATCTTTCTTCTTAACAAACAAAATTGGAGCTCCCCACGGTGAAGTGCTTGGTCGTATGAATCCACGGTCTAGTAATTCTTTTAACTGACTTTGAAGTTCTTTTAATTCGGACGGTGCAAGTCTATATAGAGCACTAGCCACCGGTGCAGCTCCTGGTACAAGATCTATTTGAAATTCTACAGATCTAAATGGAGGTAATCCCGGCAACTCTTCCGGAAATACTTCAGGAAAATCTCTTGCCACAGGCACGTCATTGATGCACTTCTCTTTTTCTTTCTTTTCGACTTTATTAACATGTGCTAAGATAGCATAGCACCCTTTCTTCAAGCACTTTTGAGCTTTCAAATAACTAATGAGTTTTAGCTTTGAGTTACCCTTCTCTCCATAAATCATTACTGGCGTTTTATCCTTACGAGGAATGCGAATTGCCTTCTTGGCGCACATAACTTCAGCTCCTATTTTGGACATCCAGTCCATGCCGATTATTACATCAAAACTTCCTAATTCTACGGGTATCAAATCAATCTTAAATGTTTCTCCGGCTAAATTTATTTTACAATCGCGGCAAATTTTATCGGCTTTAATTAGTTTACCATTAGCTAACTCAATCATGTACTTAGCATCTAGAGGTAATGATGAACAATTCAATTTAGCGTGAAAGTCTCTTGATAATGCTAAAAACGAACATATATTTCATAGCATTATCCCTCAAGAAAGACAAGCTTTTAGTTGCAATTGTTCTATTTACAAGTGATATTCGTTTAAATAATAAAAGGTGAAGACAAAAGGCAGATTCGACAAATTGAAGACAAAAAGGTCCAAAGAGCTAAAAAGTACAAGATACAATCAAAAAGGTTCAAAATATTGATGAGGAACGTCTCAAAATGACAAGAGTACAAGTTACAAGACGCAAAGTACACGATATAAAATAATACGCGAGGACGTCCGAAAATCCGGAACCGGGACCTGAGCCAAGAAGAAACGCCCGACGCAACGGACCAAAAATATCTAGTCTACTATGCACAAGAATATAATATAATATATATATAATTATATATAATTATATATTATATATATTATTATTATTATTATATTACGTCGGCAAGAAGAAAACAAAAGTAGTTGGCTGAATCCAGGGTGGCCATGCGACTCGCATGGCCAGAAGCACAAAACCATGCGAGTCGCATGGTGTGAGATTTCTGGTCAGGTCCTATAAATAGCCAGTTTTCTGACGAGTTTTATCATCCTTTTTCTCTTCCTCTTCATAAGTAATATATATTTATATATATAATTTATATTTTAATTTTAATTATAATTCTAATAATAAGGGTATGTTAGCAAATGTTGTAAGGGTGTAAGTCGAAATTCTGTCCGTGTAACGCTACGCTATTTTTAATCATTGTAAGTTATGTTCAACCTTTTTACATTAATGTCTCGTAGCTAAGTTATTATTATGCTTATTTAAAACGAAGTAATCATGATGTTGGGCTAATTACTAAAATTGGGTAATTGGGCTTTGTACCATAATTGGGGTTTGGACAAAAGAACGACACTTGTGGAAACTAGGCTATGGGCTATTAATGGGCTTTATATTTGTTTAACTAAATGAAAGTTTGTTAATGTTAATATAAAGATTTACAATTAGGCGTCCCTATAAATTACCATATACACTCGATCGGACACGATGGGCGGGGTATTTATTTGTACGAATAATCGTTCATTTAACCGGACACGGGAATGGATTAATAGCCACTAGAATAATTGAAACAGGGGTGAAATTACATTCAAGGGTAATTGGTGTAATTGTTAACAAAGTAGTAAAACCTTGGTTTACACGCAGTCGATAACCTGGTGTATTCATTAAACAAAGTATTAAAACCTTGTTACAATTCGAATCCCCAATTAGTTGGAATATTTATCTTCGGGTATAATAATAATTTGACAAGGACACTTGCAATTTATATTTATGACTGATGGACTGTTATGGACAAAAACCAGACGGACATATTGAATAATCCAGGACAAAGGACAATTAACCCATGGGCATAAAACTAAAACCAACACGTCAAACATCATGATTACGGAAGTTTAAATAAGCATAATTCTTTTATTTCATATTTAATTTCCTTTATTTTATATTTAATTGCACTTCTAATTATCGCACTTTTATTTATTTATTTTATTTTATCGCACTTTTAATTATCGTACTTTTTAAATTATCGCAATTTAATTTTATCGCATTTTTATTATTCGCAATTTCATTATCATTATTTACTTTACGCTTTAATTTAAAGTCTTGTATTTATTTTATATTTTACATTAGGTTTTAACTGCGACTAAAGTTTTAAAATCGACAAACCAGTCATTAAACGGTAAAAACCCCCCTTTATAATAATAATATTACTTATATATATATTTGTATTTTTATAAAAGTAAATTAATATAGCGTTGAGCTTTGTTTAAAGATTTCCCTGTGGAACGAACCGGACTTACTAAAAACTACACTACTGTACGATTAGGTACACTGCCTATAAGTGTTGTAGCAAGGTTTAAGTATATCCATTCTATAAATAAATAAATATCTTGTGTAAAATTGTATCGTATTTAATAGTATTTTCTGCTAAAAATTAATAGTATTTTATACCCCTCTGCTTTGACATCAAGTATTTTTGGCGCCGCTGCCGGGGATGATTTCGCCGAAGCAAAACGCCATATTTTTAATTTTTAAGTTATAATTAGTTTTTGTAAAATTTATATTTTTGTTTAAAAATTAAAAAGATATAAAAAATTAAAAAATCTTTTAAAACCGAAAAAAAAATATATTTTAAATATATTTTTTTTAAGTTTTTCTTTTATTTTTACAAAATTATAAAGTATTTTAAGTTAATTTTAAGTTTTTATTTTAATTATATATATATATTCTATTTAAATTTAAAAAAAAAAAAAAAAGTAATCGGGCCAAGGTACTGTAGCAGCCCAACTTTTGGCCTGGATCCGAACCCCATGCGAGTCGCATGAGATTTCAACTAAACCCCATGCGAGTCGCATGAGGGGTCTGACAGGGCCACATTCAAACCCTAATTTCGCATTTAATGCGTATTAATTTATTATTATTATTTAAACCCTAGTTTTATTTATTATTATTAATTAAGTTTTAGTTATTTAAATTAATTATTACTTTTAACTAGTTTTAATTATATAATACTTAATACTTTAAATTATAAAATATAAAAATAATATTTTTATAAAATCTAATATTTTTATAACTTTTAATAACTTTTAATATTTTGTACCTTTTTAATCGTTGTAGCGTAATATTTGTATTTTTAGCTCATATTTAATTTTAAACTTAGTTTTCGCTATAGTTATTTTTACTCCTATATTTTTAGGCTTCGCCGTAGAACTCCTTAAGTGCTTTTTCTTTAGACTAAGATTTAGGTGCTTTAGAATTTTGCGACGCCTTTTTACGTTTTAGTTTCTTTTTAAGTTATTTCCATTTGGGATTTAGTTTTTCCTGTAAGCTTTAATATTTTTAGACCTTTTACTATGTATCAATTATCATTCCAATTAGTAATTTCAATTTGCGATTATAATTTTAAGTTAGTTGTAGTAATAAGGTTAAATTAGTTAAGTATTTTTAAGTTTTTATAAGTTTCTTTTATTTTTCCGTCACCTTTTATTTTTCAACCATTTTTCTTTTTCGACCTTTTTCGACGAACTCTTTTTCTCTCTTATTTCTCGCTATTCTAGTTTTAGGACTTAGAATTTTTTCTACTTCTTATCTAAATTTCTTAAAATTACGAAAATTTATTTTAAGTAGTTAAATTGATAGACATAAAAATTTTCTGGTTCGTAGTAATAGTTGGATTTGTACGTGGACCGGGTTATTGGAGCCAAACAGTCCTCAATTATATTGAGACCAAACGAATCCTGCCCCTCTGCTGCATCTTTTGGCTATTCGAAACGTGGGCAAAATCAGAAAAGTCTATTGATTGGATAACTTATTATAATTTTTCTTTCCTTTTAAAAACTAATAGGATATTCAGTGAATGCACCGAGCAAGACGTTCATCACCTTTTGTACGTTCACCACCTGTAACTAGATCAAGACATCGTTTAACAAATATAACCGCCGTTGATTTTTCTTTAGAATCGTCATCCAGTCGACCAAGTACTTCAGTTCAAATTTCCGATAATCCAGTTTTTGAAACAAACCTCACAATTGAGAATCCAGAAAATATTCAGGAACGGTTCGTAGATCCTGAACCATTAAACTTTCCTCCGGAACCACCAATCATTCAAACAGAGATTGTTGAGGAACGAACCATTAAATCAGAATCATCTAGTGATACCGATTCAACAAATTCAATTATGGAGAATCTGGAACCTTTAAGTATGGAAGACCGAATGAGAGCTAAACGCACTGGCCAAGGTCACGCAATTACTCATCCAGACATTAATGCGCCAGATTATGAAATCAAAGGACAAATTCTACACATGGTGACTAATCAATGCCAATTTAGTGGTGCGCCGAAGGAAGATCCAAATGAACATCTACGTACCTTTAATAGGATCTACACACTATTTAAAATCCGAGAAGTGGAGGATGAACAGATATATCTCATGTTATTTCCCTGGACTTTAAAGGGAGAAGCCAAAGATTGGTTGGAATCGTTACCTGAAGGGGCGATTGATACATGGGACGTTTTAATTGACAAATTTCTTAAACAATTCTTTCCTGCATCTAAAGCCGTAAGACTTCAAGCAGAAATTGTTACGTTCACACAGAAACCAAATGAAACTCTATATGAGGCGTGGACAAGATATGGAAAGTTGTTAAGAGGATGTCCGCAACATGGTTTAGACACCTGTCAAATAGTACAAATATTCTACCAAGGATGCGACATCACTACAAGGAAAGATATAGATATAGCAGCTGGTGGTTCTATTATGAAGAAAACCGAAACTGATGCTTACAAAATTATTGATAATACTGCTTCCCACTCACATGAGTGGCACCAAGAAAAAGATATCATTAGATCATCTAAAGCAGCTAGAGCCGATTCTAGCCATGACTTAGATTCCATTTCGGCAAAGATAGATGCTTTCGAAAGACGAATGGAAAAGATGACTAAAGATATTCATGCTATACGAATTAGTTGTGAGCAGTGTGGAGGACCACATTTGACAAAAGATTGTCTCAGTATTGAATTAACAATGGAACAAAGAGAGAATATTTCATACATAAACCAAAGGCCTGGAAATAATTATCAGAATAATTATCAACCGCCAAGACCGATTTACAATCAAAACCAGAATTATAACCGAAATATTCCATACAACAACCAACAAGGTCCTAGCAATCAACAAGTATCCAATAATACTTACAATCAGCAAAGACCGAATTTTCAAAACAAACCACCACAACAAACCGATGATAAAAAGCCGAATTTAGAAGATATGATGACGAAGCTAGTTGAAACTCAAACGCAGTTTTTCACATCTCAAAAACAAACCAATGAACAAAATGCTCAAGCATTTAGAAATCAACAAGCTTCTATTCAAAATCTGGAACAAGAAGTGAGTAACCTAGCAAGGTTAATAGGTGAAAGAAAACCGGGAAGTCTACCAAGCGATACAAACGCTAACCCCCGGAATGAAACAGCTAAAGCTATTACCACAAGAAGTGGTACAACACTTAAACCACCTGAAATACCTGTAACTTCTGATGAAACTATTCCTACTACACAAGAACCACAACCTGATCAGGATAAGGAAAAAGAACCGGTAGTTGAAAAGGTTAATAAAGATAACACAGTTAAGGATAAACCTTATGTTAAACCATATCAACCACCACTTCCTTATCCAAGTAAAATGAAGAAAGAAAAACTTGAAGCCGAGCAATCCAAATTCTTGGATATGTTTAAACAAATAAATGTAAATCTTCCTTTCATTGATGTGATTTCAGGAATGCCAAGGTATGCTAAATTCTTGAAAGATCTAATCACGAATAGAAGGAAAATGGAAGAACTCTCGGCTGTTACTATGAATGCTAATTGTTCAGCAGTGCTGTTGAATAAGATACCAGAAAAACTATCTGATCCAGGAAGTTTCACAATTCCATGTTTTCTGGGTAGTCTTAGTTCAATAGAAGCATTGGCAGACTTAGGTGCTAGTATAAATCTAATGCCGTATTCACTATACGCTAAACTAGACCTTGGAGAATTGAAACCAACCAGAATAAGCATACAACTAGCCGATAGATCAATAAAATATCCTAGAGGGATAATGGAGAACATGCTAGTTAAAGTTGGTACTTTAGTATTTCCAGTAGATTTTGTTGTTTTGGACATGGAAGAAGATTCTCAAGTTCCTCTCATATTAGGAAGACCATTCTTAAACACGGCTAAAGCAATGATAGACGTGTTCGGTAAGAAACTGACCCTAAGTATAGAGGATGAGAGTGTTACCTTTTCAGTGGATAGAGCCATGCAACAACCACAATCTGCAGATGATACATGTTATTATATTCAAACTATAGATGCACATGCAGAATTATTAGAAGAATTTCCAGAATTACAAGGAACAGGAGAATGTTCTTTAGGAGAAGGAAATGAACCAATTGATGAAGCTGAAATGTTAGCTACACTTATAGCTAATGGATATGAACCAACAACAGAAGAAATTCAAATGCTAAAAGAAGAAGACAGATATCGATATAAATCATCGATAGAAGAACCTCCGAAATTAGAGTTAAAGCCGCTTCCAAACCATTTGGAATACGCTTATTTACATGGTGAATCTGAATTACCTGTAATAATATCGTCTTCTCTTAATGAAAATGAGAAATCACAACTCATTTCTGTGTTGAAAGCTCATAAACCAGCCATTGCATGGAAGATTCATGATATTAAAGGAATAAGTCCTTCGTATTGCACACATAAAATCCTTATGGAAGAAGGTCATAAAACGTATGTGCAACGCCAACGAAGACTAAATCCTAATATGCAAGATGTAGTTAAGAAAGAGATTATTAAGCTGCTAGATGCAGGTTTGATATATCCAATTTCTGATAGTCCATGGGTAAGCCCAGTTCAATGCGTGCCTAAGAAGGGTGGTATGACTGTCATCACAAATGAGAAAAATGAGCTTATTCCTACTAGGACTGTAACAGGATGGCGTGTATGTATTGATTATAGAAAATTAAATGACGCCACCAGAAAAGATCACTTTCCTTTACCTTTCATAGATCAAATGTTGGAAAGATTAGCCGGAAATAGTTACTATTGTTTTCTAGATGGATTTTCCGGATATTTTCAAATTCCAATAGCACCCGAGGACCAAGAGAAAACCACATTCACGTGCCCTTATGGTACTTTTGCTTACAAACGCATGCCATTTGGACTTTGTAACGCCCCTGCAACCTTTCAAAGGTGTATGATGGCGATTTTTCACGACATGATAGAAGAATGCATGGAAGTATTCATGGATGACTTTTCAGTCTTCGGTGATACATTTAAATCATGTCTAGTTAATCTGGAACGAATGCTAATTAGATGCGAAAAATCAAATCTAGTACTCAATTGGGAGAAATGCCATTTCATGGTTAAAGAAGGCATCGTTCTTGGACATAAAATTTCAAAAGAAGGAATTGAAGTGGATAGAGCTAAAATAGATGTAATTGCTAAACTTCCACATCCCACCAATGTTAGAGGAGTTAGGAGTTTTCTAGGGCATGCAGGTTTTTACCGACGTTTCATAAAAGATTTTTCTAAAATTGCCACTCCTATGAATAAACTCCTAGAAAAGGATACGCCATTCATCTTTTCAGATGAATGTATCAAATCTTTTAATATTCTTAAAGAGAAACTCACTAATGCACCGATCATGATAACACCAAATTGGAATCTACCATTTGAACTAATGTGCGATGCAAGTGATTTTGCAATGGGAGCCGTTTTAGGACAAAGGATTGAAAAACGATTTCAACCTATATATTATGCTAGTAAGACATTACAAGGAGCACAAACGAACTATACAACTACTGAAAAAGAACTCCTTGCTATTGTCTTTGCATTTGACAAATTTCGATCATATCTCGTTCTAGCAAAAACGGTGGTCTATACCGACCATTCTGCTCTTAGATACCTATTTTCAAAACAAGATGCTAAACCAAGATTAATCCGTTGGATCTTACTCTTACAAGAGTTTGATATTGAAATCCGAGATAAAAAGGGAGCAGAAAATCTCGCCGCTGATCATCTTTCTCGTCTTGAAAATCCCGAATTAGAAGTTCTGAATGAATCGGCCATACAAGACAACTTTCCTGATGAATATCTATTGAAGATAGATTATAAAGAAATCCCATGGTTTGCAGACTATGCAAACTACTTAGTTTGTGGATTCCTTGAAAAAGGATTATCGTACCAAAGACGAAAGAAATTCTTCAGTGATATAAAACACTATTTCTGGGAAGATCCACATCTGTTTAAAAGTTGTCCCGATGGAATAATACGCCGATGTGTATTTGGAGATGAAGCTAGTAAAATTTTAAACCATTGTCACACAGGACCAACAGGAGGGCATTATGGGCCTCAACTAACAGCAAGAAAAGTTTATGAAGCTGGATTCTATTGGCCTACAATTTACAAAGACGCACACCTTCTTTGCAAATCCTGTGATGCATGTCAAAGGGCCGGAAAAATAAGTCAACGTGATGAAATGCCACAAAATGTCATCCAAGTATGTGAAGTATTTGACATTTGGGGTATTGACTTTATGGGTCCATTTCCAAAATCTCATAATAATCTATATATACTCGTAGCCATTGATTATGTATCTAAATGGGCGGAAGCACAAGCTCTCCCAACTAACGATGCACGAGTTGTAGTAAACTTTTTAAAACGTCTTTTTGCAAGGTTTGGAACACCGAAAGCTTTAATAAGTGATCGGGGTACTCATTTCTGTAATAATCAACTTGAGAAAGTTCTTAAAAGATATGGAGTAACTCATAAAATCTCCACCGCATATCATCCACAAACAAGTGGACAAGTTGAAAATACAAACCGAGCTTTAAAACGTATTCTAGAGAAAACCGTAGGATCAAATTCGAAGGAATGGTCCATTAAATTGGAGGATGCACTCTGGGCTTTTAGAACAGCCTACAAAACTCCAATTGGAACCACACCTTTTAGACTTGTTTATGGAAAAGCGTGTCATCTTCCAGTAGAAATTGAACACAAAGCATTTTGGGCTTTGAAGACATGTAATCTTGATTTACATGAAGCCGGACGTCTACGATTAAGTCAACTAAACGAATTAGAAGAATTAAGACATGAAGCATACGAAAATTCGTTAATCTATAAAGAAAGAACGAAGAAATGGCATGATAAAAGAATCAGAAGTTCAAAAGAATTTAAAGAAGGAGACAGAGTTCTTCTTTTCAATTCACGATTCAAGCTATTTCCTGGAAAATTGAAATCAAGATGGTCTGGACCATTCATAGTCAAAAGAGTTTTCCCATACGGAACGATAGAATTAATAAATTCAAATGGGATTGAATTTAAAGTTAATGGTCACAGAGTTAAACATTACATACAGGGTCCGATGGAAGTCGACAACGAAGTTAATCACAATTTCGATACCACAGCTAACTAAGTGTGGGGAGAATCAAGTCTTTAAAGGATAATATGTATTTCTGTTAGAGTTAGATTGTCTGTTTTCGTGTAGTTCTCGAAAATGGAACACGTATGGTCTTTCCCTAGCAGACCCTAAAGAACTAGTCTTCTCCCCCCATTCTGAATTTTTATTTTTTTTAGGTTTTTACGAAATGAAGACTGCCTGTGAACTAAACCATGGTCTAATGCTACACGCTTTGATCACTAAAAGAAATAATGACATACTACCAAGTGAATTAGTATCAGTAATCAGAGAAAGAATGGACGGAGTTAGAAAAGGATCCAGATGCGAAGATAATAAGTTACAATTTGGTAAAGGAAAATCAAAATCCGCAGCGAAAAGAAGAGCACGACACCTAGAAAAATGTCACAAATGCGGAAAATGGTCACATGGAGGTAAATGTTCAAATAATCAAACCTATTCAAATACCGAATTTGTTACTTTATGCAGAGACGGACCGTTCATATGTTTAGAAGAAAAGACAATGAATGCTAGAGGTTACGCCTATGCAGCCATGGAAGACCAATTAAACCGACTATCTTATGAATATAATAGATCATATAACTAAGAAATCTATTTCACAGGTATGTCTGTACAGTTTTGTTTTTATTTTTATTTTTATTTTTTAACCTTTTGATAATAAACGCTAATTTGTTCGCTAAAAAGTATTAAATTGGTATTAAATAAAATTAGGTTTGGCGACCGAAATTATTGATATCATTCAAAAATTTATTACATCACTGCGAAATTTAACGTTTATTCTTAAGGTATAAATATCTTTAATCAATCAACCCAAAATATTTCAAAAATTCGTCATGAGTTAAATTAGGTTTTGGAACCGAAATTACTTTACCGAAAAGAGGGGCGCATATTTTTGATAATATTTGATTGATTAAAGTGGGATAAAAAGACAAAAAGATTTTTAATTTTATTTTTACCATATTTTTAAAAATTAATATTTAAATCTTAAATTAATATTGTAAACTTTGTAAAAACAATATATTTAAATTATAAATATTTGAAAAATTAATATAAGTTTGATATGAATTTATGAATTTTTAAATTAAGTTTGGTGTGAATTTTTAATTTTTAAAATATGAATTTTAATTTTATGCATTTCAAATTTTAAGTTTGGTGTGAATTTTTAATTTTTAATTTTTTTTAATTTTGAATTTTATATTTAAGTTGTGTGAATTTAAAAACAAAAATTTACTTTATCTCATTAAGTTAAGAATATGATTTTTAAAATTCGTCGTAAGTTGAAGACTAGGTCTTTGAACCGAAATTGCTTTACCCGAGGGAGGGACGAGAACTTTTATTATCATTATTTTTAATCTTATTGATTTAAAGTATGCCAAAAACATTAAAAAACCCAAAAATCTTAGCTTTTAAAACAATCGCTACAAAAAGACAAATTTTAAAATTTTGTCGAGGGACGGACTAGGGCATCGTCCCGAAACGACTTCGTCTTAAAAAGAAACAAAATTTTTAAAATTTTATTTAATTATATGTTTTAAAAGTATAAGGTTTATATAAAAAAAAAAAAAAAAAAAAAAAAAAAAAAAAAAAAAAATTTCTGGAAAATACCCCCATGCGAGTCGCATGGGGGAAAGGCTTAAGCCATGCGACTCGCATGGCTGTTAAAAACTGGACAGGATCAAAAAGCAGCCGAGTTCTGCTTCTTTCACAACACACACACATATACACGAAAACTCTCCCAAATCCTCTCAAAAATCCGCCATTTTTCACCAAATTTCTTGCAAAACTTCACAATAATCATGCCTAGATTCAGTAGTCTCAACCCCTTCAGGAGAAAGGTAAAGATTTCACCCCTAATCTCTTTAAATTCGAATTTTTGTGTTCTTGAGCTAGAAAATTTATATTTTGATTTTGTTAAATTTAGGTGTAATTAGAGCTAAATTGTTGTTATATTATGCATGTATATCCTAGATAGAAGCTATTTAACATGAATTGAAGCTAAAAACTTCAAATTTTTAAGAATCTAGGGTTTGTGTTCTTGAGCAATTTGGGGCTTTTTGATATAAACAGGTTATGGCCGATTTTTGTCATGAATTGTTGCTAAATTAAGTAGTGTAACATGTTTAGGTAGTTAATTGATCCAAACTTTGAGCCTAAACATGTTTTTGAGAATTAAAGTAGACTTTTTAAGTCTAAAAATTCATGAACTTGGATAATTTGATATAAAGGCCATTTGAAACTTGTTTCATTGCTAGTAGTGATTATTTTGGCATGTTATTTAAGATAAATGCTTATGAACTTGATGTACATTTTTCGTATATGCTTATTTGACAAAGTGTAGACTTGACAAAAATAAGAAAATGAGCACTAGTTTAATTTGAATGCCATGTAACAAGTGTTTAATTGTTATAATAATTATTGTTGACATGTTTAAGAGTTTAAATGTGATAAAACATTGTACACATTTTCGTATGTAAAAGTATATAATTGTTATTTTTAGGAAAATATGTATAAAATATGTTAAGAATTGAACATGTCATCATAATTGTTTCAAGTTATTATTTTGCTAACACTAATGCATATTTGGATGCAAAAATTTTGTGTTTAATGTGTTTTGCAGAAAGCCGATACTGGAGGTTCAGGAGCATCATCATCATCCAGGCAACCAGAGCCCGAACCGCAAATGTTTCATGAACAAGAACAACATATGCAACAAGAAGAAGAAGAACAGGAGGAGCAACATATTCCTTATCACGATCAAGATCAATTATTCGTGAATCAGTTTCGTCAATTCGCTCCACATCAAAGGATTCTGAGCTTAGACATTAATGAAGATCAGTTACACCCAAATCTGAGATTTGATCGATGTTGGATAGAGTATCCAGATTATCAAAAGAACATGCACATTCTCTACAATAAGGTTGTTGAAATGCCAAGGGCAATTGACTGGGTACCTTTGGAAACAGTTGACCTTGCCGAACCGATTCGGGGATTATTGGTGCAAAGGTATGGTAATTCTCAGTTTAACGACTGGATGCGCCTATTTTCCATTCGTAGAACCATATATAGGGAATGGTGTATAGAATTACTTAGTACTATTAAGTTAAACAGTGATGTTAGGAGGATAGATGATAGAAGCTTTATTAGATTTCTGTTAGGTGGACGCATGTACAGAATGTCCATGATAGATTTAGCCAGGGCCTTACAGATTTACACCCCTGCTGAACTTTTGAGCCCCGACTGTAATAGCCTGATTGCCCAAGGAGAAAGGGTAGATAGGGAATTTGATGTTAACGCTGTCTGGAGGCGTATGTCACACTTTAATGAATTTCACGCCAGTGGAAATCATACATACTTAGATATAGACAGAGCTGAACTCCGGGTGATTCATAGATTCTTAGCAAACACAATTACACAAAGGGGTAGGAATAAGGAGAAATTGACCGTAAACGATTTGTTCTACCTTAAGTGTATTAGAGACCCGAGGAGTTTCGTTAACATTCCCTATTGTGTTGGTTATTATCTCGCTAATGTAGTTTCGGGGATGAAATCGGGGAGTATTATAGGTGGTGGTATTTTCATTACTCTCATTGGAGAGTATTTAGGTGTAGATAAGCACCAAGGGGGTCCAATGAACGAAATAGAGGACGGAGGTGAAACTATAAGTTCAAACCTTTATCACGGTGCAAGGGTATTATTGATGAGACGTGGTCGGGTATATCGATACGAGGGACCTCAGCGACAGGTAGAGAGAGGTTCGGATGACGAGATGGAGGAGGCGAACAACATTATAGGAGTTGTTCGGGAGACTGCTCTTGATTTAGGTATTCGTATGGAGGATGAATACATGACGAACTATGATAGGCATATGCAGTACGAGGCATGGCAACGCCGGAATGACTACGAGCATTCCCGGCAACGAGAGCATGACCGATGGGATTATCATCAGCGCCAAATTATAAGCCAGTTGCAGCCTGGTGAGATGTATTATCCGACCCGACCCGCATACTATCCCGCACATCAGCCAGAGATGAGACCACCCTATGATTCATATGATTATGACGCAGCATACCAGTACACCTATAATCAGCCATGGAACCCGGACGCGAACATGAATTGGGATCCCTATCCTAATTATCCTCCTAACCCACCTCCTGATCAGTAGAGATAAGTTGGTAATTTTTATTTTTATTTTTTTTAAAAACACTTAACATTTCTATTACGTTTATGTAATGTTTGATATTTCTATTATTATTGTGTACTAATATTTTTCTTATAGTTTGAAAGTGGGATGCCAAAGTTCCATTTCAAATTGCATGTATGATTATATTTGTATTGTATGTATTCTATTTTATGCACAAAACAGGGTAAAACAACGCGTTTTCAAAGACTGGCATTAAGTTCAGCAAAAGCAAGTAATTTTGACGACAATGATGCAAAATGTATGTGAAATAACAACAAGACGGAATGAACAAATGACGTGCACCATTTATCATTCAGCAAACAAACGCCAATATATTTGGAAACTTTGGTAAAAAATTTAATCATTTTCACACAAATCACCCTCAATAATTTAAATTGTTACTGATTTCTTGCAAATGAGGGCATTGCAAGATCTTAAGTGTGGGAAGGGGTTAAATTCTTTCGGATTTTAAAATTTTTATATTAAACACTTGGTTACCATTAAAAATACTAGTAAAGCAGTAGTTGTATTAGAATCTAGTGCTCTCTGATAAAAAAGAACAGCCCTAGTCTTATATACTGACTACCCAATTCTAGTAAAATTTTTCAAAATTTTCAATTAAATGAATTCAAAATCATGTTTATACATATTTATGAACGATAAAACTAGGTTTTAACACCGAAATTATTGTTACCTCGGAAAGGACATAAATTGAGAAACAAACTAAAATGTTAAAATTCATTTAAAATGGAATAGAGGACGATAAAAAGGAAAATAAAAGCCAAGTGTGGGAAAATTTACCAAGTTATTTTAAACATATGTCACATATATTTGTAATAAATAACTGAAAATACTTTTGCTTTGGACTAAACTAAACTGTTTTACCCGATGAAAGAAAAGAAGAGATGGATCTACACGATGAATCAATTCCATCATTAAAAGGAAGTAAAGTCTTCCGAAAAAGACACGCGCTTCTTGATTTAGGTCATGAAGTTGTCGTTCAGACCAGCTGTAGGTTGACGAAAAATCTAGAAAAGTCATCACTAAAATCAGCAGGAAATCCACGGACCTCAGCATTAAACAGGGTCGCCAAGTGGTCAGATTTATCCTAACCATGAGAAGGATTTATCTCGTACAATGGGGAGGCACCGTGCAAATTAGCTGGATAAGACTAATGAATCAGATCCCCAGAAAGGATAATCTCCTTAAAGATTAAAAATCAGCTTTTAAGACTGATATTACTCAATCCTAGAGATTGACCTTAAAGATTGAGAATTACAAACTCATGGAATTCGATGATATCTAAACTCGAGCTTGAACGAGAAAATATTTTGATCAAAATTATAAACCGATTTGTTTTCTGAAAAACCCATTTTCAATGCGTTCATTACCATTGAACGTAAAATCCTAGGAATTCACCTGGAATTCATTAGGTCACCTGAAATAAATCGGGTGTCAACCGTAAGAACGGTGGTTGCATAGCATGGTCAAAGACAGGACTTTGTGCCAAACCGACAAATTATAAGGGTGAGCTTTACTATTGCTCCTACCAAGGATAGTAATTGCGTCCGACACGTTATAGACCATAATTAAAAGCATGTCACGGGACATTGCCTTAACAGTTTCTTGTTCAACGCTTTCCTTTACAACCGGACGGTAGTTTGCCGAAAGGTAATATACGGGACAAGTAAACTGGACGTGTTGCTTTCCTAATACAAGGTTAGCAAGTGGGTGACACAAAACCGCGAGTTTTGAGCTAAAATTTTCAAATCTGAAACCCACCAAACCCACAAAAATATTTTGCAAACACCGGTAAAGGGTTATTCCGGAAAACTTATCTAGGGTAAAAACTAGATTTCAAAAGATCAAATATTTTCATAAAGATCCAATTTCCTTAATGGATCTAAATTTTTATAGTCATGTGGGACTGTAAACCATATCGTCACTACCATTGTTTATACCACCGTATAGAAATCACTGATGTACAAAGTATGAAGAATAAAGAAGTGATTCTAGTATTTCAAGACAATATTGCTTGAGGACAAGCAACGCTCAAGTGTGGGAATATTTGATAATGCTAAAAACGAACATATATTTCATAGCATTATCCCTCAAGAAAGACAAGCTTTTAGTTGCAATTGTTCTATTTACAAGTGATATTCGTTTAAATAATAAAAGGTGAAGACAAAAGGCAGATTCGACAAATTGAAGACAAAAAGGTCCAAAGAGCTAAAAAGTACAAGATACAATCAAAAAGGTTCAAAATATTGATGAGGAACGTCTCAAAATGACAAGAGTACAAGTTACAAGACGCAAAGTACACGATATAAAATAATACGCGAGGACGTCCGAAAATCCGGAACCGGGACCTGAGCCAAGAAGAAACGCCCGACGCAACGGACCAAAAATATCTAGTCTACTATGCACAAGAATATAATATAATATATATATAATTATATATAATTATATATTATATATATTATTATTATTATTATATTACGTCGGCAAGAAGAAAACAAAAGTAGTTGGCTGAATCCAGGGTGGCCATGCGACTCGCATGGCCAGAAGCACAAAACCATGCGAGTCGCATGGTGTGAGATTTCTGGTCAGGTCCTATAAATAGCCAGTTTTCTGACGAGTTTTATCATCCTTTTTCTCTTCCTCTTCATAAGTAATATATATTTATATATATAATTTATATTTTAATTTTAATTATAATTCTAATAATAAGGGTATGTTAGCAAATGTTGTAAGGGTGTAAGTCGAAATTCTGTCCGTGTAACGCTACGCTATTTTTAATCATTGTAAGTTATGTTCAACCTTTTTACATTAATGTCTCGTAGCTAAGTTATTATTATGCTTATTTAAAACGAAGTAATCATGATGTTGGGCTAATTACTAAAATTGGGTAATTGGGCTTTGTACCATAATTGGGGTTTGGACAAAAGAACGACACTTGTGGAAACTAGGCTATGGGCTATTAATGGGCTTTATATTTGTTTAACTAAATGAAAGTTTGTTAATGTTAATATAAAGATTTACAATTAGGCGTCCCTATAAATTACCATATACACTCGATCGGACACGATGGGCGGGGTATTTATTTGTACGAATAATCGTTCATTTAACCGGACACGGGAATGGATTAATAGCCACTAGAATAATTGAAACAGGGGTGAAATTACATTCAAGGGTAATTGGTGTAATTGTTAACAAAGTAGTAAAACCTTGGTTTACACGCAGTCGATAACCTGGTGTATTCATTAAACAAAGTATTAAAACCTTGTTACAATTCGAATCCCCAATTAGTTGGAATATTTATCTTCGGGTATAATAATAATTTGACAAGGACACTTGCAATTTATATTTATGACTGATGGACTGTTATGGACAAAAACCAGACGGACATATTGAATAATCCAGGACAAAGGACAATTAACCCATGGGCATAAAACTAAAACCAACACGTCAAACATCATGATTACGGAAGTTTAAATAAGCATAATTCTTTTATTTCATATTTAATTTCCTTTATTTTATATTTAATTGCACTTCTAATTATCGCACTTTTATTTATTTATTTTATTTTATCGCACTTTTAATTATCGTACTTTTTAAATTATCGCAATTTAATTTTATCGCATTTTTATTATTCGCAATTTCATTATCATTATTTACTTTACGCTTTAATTTAAAGTCTTGTATTTATTTTATATTTTACATTAGGTTTTAACTGCGACTAAAGTTTTAAAATCGACAAACCAGTCATTAAACGGTAAAAACCCCCCTTTATAATAATAATATTACTTATATATATATTTGTATTTTTATAAAAGTAAATTAATATAGCGTTGAGCTTTGTTTAAAGATTTCCCTGTGGAACGAACCGGACTTACTAAAAACTACACTACTGTACGATTAGGTACACTGCCTATAAGTGTTGTAGCAAGGTTTAAGTATATCCATTCTATAAATAAATAAATATCTTGTGTAAAATTGTATCGTATTTAATAGTATTTTCTGCTAAAAATTAATAGTATTTTATACCCCTCTGCTTTGACATCATCTCTACACACGTAACTTCTATCAGCACCAGTATCAAATATAATAGATGCGGATAAGTTATTAATGGTAAACGTACCCGTAACAAGCTCCGGGTCTTCATACGCCTCTCTAGCATTAATAACAAATGCTCTTCCTCGTGCAGATCCATTATTCTTCTCTGGATTCGGACACTGGCTCTTATAATGACCCTGTTTTCCACACCCATAACAAGTAATGGTAGCCAAAGCAGTTCTATTTGCATTGGTGGCAGGAGTCTTGATACCATTTGTATTTGTAACGAGAGCCCTACAATCTTCAGCAAGATGACCCTTTCGATTACATTTGTTGCATACCACATTACAGTAACCAGAGTGATGTTTGTGGCATTGGTTGCATAAAGGATTTTGTCCTTTATAACCAAAGCTTAAACCACTACCCGCACCTTGCGTGATTTCTTGTTTCTTAAAAGATTGTTGTTGGTTACCTCGATCATAATTTCCATTCCACTTTCTTTTGTTACCTGATACCTTCACATCAGTATTGGATACTTTCTTATCCATGATGACCTGATCCATTAGCTCGTTTGCCATGGTTATAGCTTCATGAATTGTCTTAGGTTTCGATGCTGTAACATTTTCCTTGACCTTTTTGGGCAAACCATCTTTGTACATTTCAATTTTCCGTTTTTCGGTTGGAACCAATTCAGGACATAGCAAAACTAATTCCATGAATCGCTGATTGTAGTTGGTGATTTCAGTACCAACAACCTTCAGGCTTCGTAATTCATCTTCCAACTTCCTAACCTCGTTCCTTGGACAATACTCGTTGATTAACATTGTTTTGCATTCTTCCCAAGGAGTATCATAAGCTACATCTCCTCCTACAGCCTTCACATAATTTTTCCACCACGTGAGTGCACTATCTTGTAAAGTGCACGATGCATACTTGGTCATGTCCTTTTCAACACAACCACTGATTTTAAACACAGTCTCCATCTTTTCTATCCACCGGGTTAAACCGATCGGTCCTTCCGTTCCACTGAATGATGAGGGCTTGCAAGCTTGAAAAGTCTTGTAGGTGCATCCTACACGAGGATTTGGGTTAACTGCAGCAGCTCTTGCAGCCTCGACCCATAACATTCTGTCATTCACTCGCTGGTTGATGAATTCCTCGACTTCTTGTTCCGTCATTCGATTTAATCGCGCCATATTCTTCTATAAGAATGAAAAGAAAATAATTATTCACATGGAATATTATAGATGTAGTGTATATTTACAGTACATTATAGCTTATTAATAATATGAACCAGGTATTATTATAAAAGCCTTTTCTTCTTATTAGCGTTTTATAATTATATCTAGGGTAGTACCTACCCGTTAATGTTCATACTTAATAGCTTAGTACAGAACCAATTACTACCATCTAAATAATACTTAACCATGGAAAATTATTGCATTTCATACTTCACTATTTTACATATGCTTATCTTTCATCAAACATTAAGCAAACCACACTAATAATATTATACAAAACATTATATGATCCCATGGTTTAATACGGCAGCGCATCGTTTGATCTATTTTCTAGGACGTTTAGGTTCAAAGAATCGCTTAACACTTATCCTGGCTGTCATGCCTATATTTTGGCTGTGGGGCTGAAGAACTAGATGCCGGGATAGAACGAATAGGAATAGCGGGTATAAGGGTGGTAGTGTCTAGTGGAGTTGGTGCCACATCATCCTCACTAAACTCGGGATTTGAATTTTCTAATTCATTAGCCTTTCGTTTCTTTCCTAGTTTGAACTTGTCTTTCGTAATTTCTTGTATTTCTTCCTCGGGTTCACTTTCCTCCTCGGGTTCACTTTCCTCCTCGGGTTCACTTTCCGGGTTCTTTATTGTTGGTTCATCCGGAATTTGTGAGTCTTCCCCAAAGATATTATTTTCGTCATCGGATAGGTTAATGACTGAAACACCATCTGAAGATTCTGATTTGGAGTCGCTGAATGTGATAATAAGTTTTGAGCCCGACATCTATCACACAACAACTAACCCATTAGTACTACATAATATTTACATATAAATTTTAACCAACAATGATAAGCAATGGTTTTTAAAATCAGACCCGGTCAAAGTCCAGACTTACTAATGTATCCTAACGACTTCTCGGTTAGACACACTAATGCAAACCTGGTTCGCTAAGACCACCGCTCTGATACCACATGTCATAACCCGTCCTTAACCATAAGAACGTGTTAGATAACGTATGATTTCATTGCGAGGTATTGACCTCTATATGCGACATTGTTAAAAGATCAACTGCATATATTATACATTACAAACCATGATTCTTATTTTAGTACAAGCTTTAGACAACATAAAGATGATTATCGTTTAGCGATAATCTTAGACTTACAAACTTTACATGTGATGATAATAATACGATTTCTAGCATATTTTACATTACAATTCCTCGGATATGCAGTTTTATTTTTGACACAAATATGCATACTCAAGATCTTGCTTAAGTTCAACATGTTGCAGCGGAAGCTTTTAGTTATCACCTGAGAATAGACATGTTTAAAACGTTAACATAAAGTTGGTGAGATATAGGTTTAATGCCGGCAGCGATATAAATATAGACCACAAGATTTCATATATAAACATTTTAATAAAAATATTCTAAGTGGTTGAGTACTTGGTAACCATACTTAACATTTAATCACGTCGCATATTCCCTTTATTATGAAATCTTACTACACCGTACCAAGTGTAGTCACGAAACGAAGTACTGTGCAACCGTTGAATACTGGTCGTCCAGTCCGGTTGGGGTTGTCAGGCCCGATAGATCTATCAACAGGATTCGCGTTTACAATACCGCTGTAAATAATAGTTACCAAGCTACAGGGAAGTATGCCAGTGGTACAACTCAACGTAGAATATATTTTTCAGTTACTTGTGTCCATAACGTAAAACATAAAATACATGTATTCTCATCCCGAAATACTTAGAGTTTAAAAGTGGGACTATATACTCACTTTTGCCTTGAAGATATATATTTTGACTTGGTCTCCGGTTGATATCACGAACCTATCCATATATAATATATCAATATATTTTATTTTAAACAATCGTCACATATATATACTTATAATACTTTTTATGTCTTCTTAGTCCGTAGTTAGTAATTTAATTTTAATGGTTCATTTTTAGGTGTTTTAATAATTAAATAAAACCCCCATCGAAATAAATAAAACCCCCATCGTATTCGTATTGGTCGGGATTAATCTTGACACACGGTACCGGTGTTGTCAAATGACGTGTTGCGTACATAAAGTACCGGTGTTGTCAAATGACGTGTTGCGTACAATCATGGGATCTTATGATTAATCTTCTCGTATTGTTTACGGGTGATCCTGAACCATATAAAATTAAATTATGAGTACATATATATAAAATATCATGTTATTTTAAAAAGATGTGATTTATTTAATTTTTCTCCAATTATTTTCGTGACTAAACAAGTCTTGGATATCCGATTTTGTTTTGGTCATAGTTTCTTCGTTACAACTCCGTTTTCGTTGGTTCAACTTGCCACTTCCTTGGATCGAGTCCCTCTTTAAGAATATGAACTGTAAATACCTTAGTTTGTATTCGAAATCACAGGTCAAAGGTCAAACTTTGGTGAAACTTATGAAGTTAATCATTTTTGTTACAAAAATATCATTTAATGACCATTTTTCTAAAAACACTTATACTTTGAATTAAATCATAAAATTTTTATGTGTTAAAATATTCATAAGAAATATCATTTTTCCAGAATATAAACCTCCAATTCAAAGTTCAAGATGGTTTTTAATTATCCAACCCCAAACAGCCCCCGGTTGCACTCCGACGTCGTAAAAACAGTTTTTAAGGTGTTCTTTGAAAAACCAAGTTATACCTTGTTAAATTAGCATATATTTATGTTATATTACAGGTCTTGAAGTATTTTAAAAGTTAAGTTAGAAGGATCTATTTAGTTTGCAAACAAGTTTGAAAACATTCAAACTATGTTCTTGTTGTTAAAATTTTATACCACAAAATAAGATAGCTATATATATATGAATCGAATAAGGTTATGAACAAAGTTACTACCTCAAGTTACTTGGACAAGATTGATGTAAAAGAGGAGTAAGAACCTAGAACCAAAAGGGTGATGGAATTGGATGAAAGATTGGAAGTAAACTTGTGTTCTTGGAAGGATTCTTGAAGTGTTTTTGTAAGAGTTTTCTTATGGTGATTAAGTGATGTTTTTATGGCTAGATCTTCATGGATTTTAGCTGAATGGTTATGGAGTTTCTTAAGAGTGTGTTTTTGGTTAAAGAAATGAGGTAGTAAAATTTGAAAATGGAAGATGTATTTAAGGCCATAAAAACATGATTAATGGAAAAACATGGACAAAATTTCATGTTGTATTTTTATGTAATTAGTCATACTAAACATCAAAAGTAGTTACCTTATACATAAGGCATGAACAAGAGAGTTACCTTATACATAAGGCATGAACAAGGGCTGGTTGGTGGTGATTTGATGTGTATATACCAATAGTAAATACGTATAGAAGCTAGGTATGATACGAGTACATGTACTCTAGATATACGTATAGAAATTTTGTGAAAAATGGAATGAGAATTCAAATATAGCTATCTTTTGTGAATATACTTATATTGTTTTATGTATTTAAGTCTTTAAAAAGTGATTAAATACATTATATATACGATATATGTATAAACATTATAGGTTATAAGTATTTATATCAAATAACGTTACGTATGGTTATTGTTTTGAAAACTTAAGTTAGTAGTTTCAAAATATACTTATAACTTATTGTTATTAATACAAAATGAGGTATTAAAACATCCTTAGATCATGTTAAATATGTATATATACATATATATACACAAACGTATAATTATCATATATTGTATAGTTCGTGATATCATCGGTCAAACTAGACGGTCAATCGTTGTGTAAAACTCTCTTTGAAAACATAAGTCTCAACAATTTGGATTGCTTATCATGTTGGTAAGGTTTAATTTATGTAAATATTAATCTTATAAGTATAAATTGATCGAAAAAGTGCGGGTCATTACAATGGTACACCAACTCATGGACCAGATCACAGAGAGTTCGATTAAGGCACCAATTACCGAAGTCAAGACAACTGAAGGAAAGAGGAAATGGGAAAACTATAAGGGCAAAAGTACTAACCTGAAGAAACAAGAAACTTTTAAAGGTAAACAAGACGGGGCAACAGCAAGTCCAAACTATAAGGGACCCCATCCGTTCTACAAAAGATGTTACACACATCATGCAGGTTATTGCCAAGTGGTCTGTGATAAGTGCAACAAGAAAGGACATGTGGCGAAAGATTGTTATGCCACCATTTCTGAAGTAAAGACAAAACCGACCGATGTCAAGAAATTTTTTCGATGCGGGAAGCCTGGTCACTTTATAAATCAATGCCCTGATAAGGAGAAGAACAAAGAACCCGCACGTGGGAGGGCATTTAATGTTAGTGCTAGTGAAGCACGTGAGGATCCTAATCTTGTCACGGGTACGTTTACCGTTAATAATCAACTAGCTTCTATTATGTTTGATACGGGTGGTGATAGAAGTTATATGTGTAAAGACTTTAGTTCTAAACTAAAATGTGCATCATTGCCTCTAGACGATAAATATACTATTGAATTAGCTAATGGTAAACTGATAAAAGCCGATAAAATTTTTCATGGTTGCGAAATAAATCTCGCTGGTGAAACCTTCAAAATCGATTTGATACCCGTAGAATTAGGAAGTTTTGATGTAATCGTTGGCATGGACTGGATGTCCAAAACAGGAACGGAAGTTGTTTGCGCTGAGAAAGCTATCCGCATCCCTCGTAAGGATGAAACGTCATTAATGATTTATGGGGAGAAGAGCAACTTGAAGCTGAACCTTATCAGCTGTACGAAGGCCCAGAAACTTATAAGAAAAGGTTGTTATGCTATTCTGGCACACGTAAAGAAGATCGATACTGAAGAAAGAAGCATTGATGACATGCCGGTTGTAAGAGAATATCCCGAAGTATTTCCAGAAGAATTACCGGGGCTACCTCCACACAGATGTGTAGAATTCCAGATTGATCTCTTACCAGGAGCTACACCTGTAGCCCGATCTCCATATAGACTTGCACCTTCAGAAATGCAAGAATTACAAAATTAGTTGCAAGAATTATCGGACCGTGGATTTATTCGTCCCAGCTTTTCACCTTGAGGTGCTCCTATTCTGTTCATCAAGAAGAAGGATGGATCTATGAGAATGTGCATAGATTACCGAGAATTAAACAAATTAACGATCAAGAATCGGTACCCATTACCGAGGATTGATGATTTGTTTAATCAATTGCAAGGATCAAGTGTTTATTCCAAGATTGATCTACACTCCGGATATCATCAACTGAGAGTAAAGGAAGAATATGTTCCTAAAACCGCGTTCAGAACCCGTTACGGTCACTATAAGTTTCTAGTCATGCCTTTTGGATTAACTAATGCTCCAGCAGTATTCATGGATCTAATGAATCGCATCTGTAGACCGTATTTAGACAAATTTGTCATTGTTTTTATCGACGACATATTGATTTACTCGAAGAACAAGGAAGAACATGAGCAACACTTGAGACTGGTACTAGAGATACTCAAGAAAGAAGAATTGTACGCAAAATTTTCAAAGTGTGATTTTTGGTTACAAGAAGTACAGTTTTTGGGCCTTGTTGTCAGTAAACATGGAATTAAAGTTGACCCTGCCAAGATCGAATCCATTAGTAAATGGGAAACACCGAAGACTCCAACACAAATCCACCAATTCTTAGGTCTTGCTGGTTACTACCGAAGATTCATTCAAGATTTCTCTAGAATCGCCAAACCCTTAACTGCATTGACTTAAAAGGGAAAGAAGTATGATTGGTCCACGGAACAGGAATCCTCATTCCAGTTATTAAAGAAGAAGTTAACGTCTGCACCCATATTGTCATTACCAGAAGGAAATGATGATTTCATGATCTATTGTGACGCTTCGCGCCAAGGTTTAGGATGTGTATTAATGCAACGCACAAAAGTTATTGCATATGCCTTACGACAACTAAAAATTCATGAAAAGAACTATACGACGCACGATTTGGAACTTGGAGCAGTAGTTTTTGCACTCAAAATATGGAGACACTATCTATATGGCACCAAGTGTACAGTGTACACCGACCATAAGAGTCTTCAGCATATTTTTGATTAAAAACAACTCAATATGAGACAACGTCGCTGGGTAGAGTTATTAAACGGTTACGATTGTGAAATCCGTTACCACCCTGGAAAGGCTAATGCTGTAGCTGATGCCCTAAGTCGGAAAGAAAGAGTAAAACCTCTTAGGGTCCGAGCTTTGAACATTACAATTCGTACCGATCTCACAAAGTAAATTCAAGTAGCACAGTTAGAAGCTTTAAAAGAAGAAAACGAAAAAGGTGAAATGAGCAAAGGATTAGAAAATAACTTGAAGTAAAAGCCGATGGAACCTTGTATTTTGCTGGTAGGATATGGGTACCAAAACATGGTAACCTAAGGCAACTAGTACTGGATGAAGCACACAAAACAAGGTACTCAATTCATCCAGGAAACGAGAAAATGTACCACGATCTCAAGAAGTTCTATTGGTGGCCTAATATGAAGACAGAAATTGCTACTTATGTAAGCAAATGTTTGACGTGTGCAAAGGTCAAAGCTGAGCACCAAAAGCCGTCAGGATTACTGCAACAACCGGAAATTCCGCAGTGGAAATGGGAAAGAATAACCATGGATTTCATTACGAAATTTCCAAGGACTGCAAGTAGTCATGATACTATTTGGGTGATAGTTGATCGTCTAACTAAATCAGCTCACTTCCTACCAATAAAGGAGACAGACAGTATGGAAAGATTAGCACGCCTATATTTGAAGGAAGTAGTTTCCAGGCATGGTGTACCTATCTCCATCATATCTGATCGCGACACCCGATTCACATCACGTTTTTGGTAGTCATTACAAAAAGCATTGGGAACTCAATTAGATATGAGCACCGCTTATCACCCACAGACAGATGGTCAAAGTGAAAAAACAATACAAACATTGGAAGACATGTTACGGGCATGCGTGATTGACTTTGGAACCAGTTGGGATCGACACTTACCGTTGGCAGAATTTTCATACAATAACAGCTATCATATGAGCATTAACGCAGCGCCATTTGAAGCACTTTACGGTAGAAAGTGCAGATCTCCTATCTGTTGGAGTGAAGTAGGAGAAAGAAAACTTACTGGACCATAAATTATTCATGAAACCACCGACAAGATCATTCAAATACAACATCGATTGAAAACGGCCATGAGTTGCCAAAAGAGTTATGCTGATGTAAGAAGAAAACCGCTAGAATTTTAAGTGGGCGACAAAGTCATGTTGAAAGTGTCACCCTAAAAAGGCGTTGTACGATTCGGTAAACGAGAAAAGCTAAGTCCTAGGTACGTAGGACCCTTTGAAATCACCGAAAGAATTGGAGCAGTTGCTTATCGATTAAAGCTACCGCAAGAACTTAGTAGTATTCAAGACATATTTCACGTGTCAAATTTGAAGAAATGTTTACCTGAAGAGGATGTCGTAATTACTCTTGACAAAATACGAATCAATGATAAACTCCATTTTATCGAAGAACCTGTTGAAATCATGGACCGTGAGGTCAAACAAATAAAACAAAGCAAAATACCGATAGTTAGAGTTCGTTGGAACGCTAGACGAGGACCCGAGTTTACTTGGGAATGAGAAGATCAAATGAAGCAAAAGTATCCACATTTGTTCACTGATATCGCTCATGAAACAGGTACTACTCAAAATTTCGGGACAAAATTTTCTTTAACGGGGAGGTACTGTGATGACCCGAAAAATTTCGACATATTTAAACCAATTCTCTATACGATTTATTATTTTGACACGTTAAACAAAGTCTGTTAGATTGAGTCTCAAAATTTTAGAACTGTTTCATATATACAATTACCTTTGACTACTCTCGACGATTCATGAACAATTATATAAATGTATATATATGTACAAGTGAAAACGACTTTCCTACAGTAAAACACTATTTGCTACAGTAAACACTATTTGCTACAGTAAACCACTATTTGCTACAGTAAAACACTATTTGATGTCGACGAACTAGCAAACAAAAACGGATAAGGCGGCCATGCGACCGCATGGCAAAAACACTGAAAACTCATGCGATCGCATGAGCTACAGTAAATGGAAAAGTACTATAAAAGGTCAGTTTTGCTCGACGAAGTAACACACCTCTGATTCTTTCTTATATTTATATTATATTTATAATTTTAATTTTTAATTTTAAGTTTAATAATAATAAAGTATATTCGAGGGTGTTTTAATTCGGGTTTCAAAACGCTTTAAGCTAAGGAAATATTGGGTATTGTTTGGAGTATTGTTCTTGAATCTAAGGCCAACCATACAGTCGTCTACCATCATTACGTCTACGCAATTTGCCTACAATATTGAGTCTCAATATTGAACCGTGAGTTTATAGTCTCCCTTTTTAAATACTTTAAATATTATTGGGCTGAGAATACATGCAATTTATTTTAAACGCAATAAGACACAAGTACATACTAAATTCTACACTGAGTTAAACCGAAAATCCCTTAGCTTTGGTAACTAGTAGCTGCCAGTACATAGGATATGGACTGGTGGGCGCGAATAATTGTATATGGATCCATAGGGCTTGACATCCCCGTCCGAGCTAGAGCGCTAGCCTTTTAACGGACGTATGTTATTTGAGTTTATGACATGTTGGTTTGCGTGTATTTAAATGAATGGGGTAATTATCCTTATAGCATTAAGTTTAGTTACCAGGGTGCTCTGTTACGTAGAATCTATTGATGAAGTTTTGATGAAATCTTGTGGTCTATCTTTATATACTTATGACTCGAGCAATTAAACCTATAACTCACCAACATTCGTGTTGACTTTTTAGCATGTTTTATTTTCAGGTCCTTAGAATGCTTCGACTGTGATGTGTTTGTTGCCTGCATGGAGTCTCTCATGCTTTGTACAAAGTTTATTGCATTCAAAATAAAACTGCGTTGTGTAATAAATAATTGGACTGTGATGTCAACCTGTAAATTAAAGACTTATGTATTTTGGGGTTTTGCTTATACCTAAGCACTCGCCCATATGTTTATAACTTTCTATGTTTAGAAAGTCACTTATTTTAATGAATGCAATATTTTATCAAAACGTATCATATAGAGGTCAAAACCTCACTGTGGAATCAATGATTAACGTGCCGCGTCAATAGCGATTTTGACGGGTCGTTACAATAATTAATAAAATTAATTATTAAAATAAACCCGAGCGTTTCGTTGCTCAAAAAGCTATTATCAAAATCATATCGTTTTTATCGTATTTCATTATCCGAAACATTTATTTGAATTAATATCAACCCATATTAATTATTGAAACCCTCCAAAGATCAAGTACGCATTTAATACACGTAAACGCATAAAAGTTAAATAATCGCCGTTAAATAAACTAATGGAAGGTTAATGGAAGTAACGGAAAAATCAGGGTTATTACATTACCCACCTGTTATTGAAAATTTCGTCCCGAAATTTTAGTGATCGTCCACTGAAGTAGTTTCCTCGGGAAACAGTTGCTGATATTTCTGCCTCATCTGGTCTTCACGCTCCCACGTGATTTCTGGCCCTCTTCTCGCGTTCCACCAAACTTTTACGATAGGAATTCTGCTTTGCTTCAACTGTTTGACCTCACGGCCCAAGATTTCAACGGGTTCCTCAATGAAATGAAGTTTGTCGTCGATACGTAGTTCCTCTAAAGGAATAATCAAATTATCATCGGCTAAGCACTTCTTTAGATTGGATACATGGAAAACGTCATGAATATCGCTGAGTGCTTGTGGCAGTTCCAATCTGTAAGCTACCGGTCCAACTCTTTCAGTTATCTCAAATGGTCCAACATATCTAGGACTCAGTTTACCTCATTTCCCGAATCGTACAACGCCCCTCCAAGGTGATACCTTAAGCATAACCTTGTCACCAACTTGGAACTCTATGTCCTTCCGTCTAACATCGACGTAACTCTTTTAACGACTTCGAGTCGTTCTTAATCGTTCCTAAATCCATAGAACTTTCTCCATTTTATCAGTTTCCCTTATCGGTAAGAAGTGTGCGGATTTAGTGAGACGATCCACGATAACTAAAATAGTATCGTGACCTCCCGCCGTTCTTGGTAGTTTCGTAATGAAGTCCATGGAAATTCCTTCCCACTTCCACTGGGGAATCTCTGGTTGAGTTAATAATCCTGATGGCTTCTGATGTTCAGCCTTGACTTTAGCGCAAGTCAAGCACTTCCCGACATAGGTAGCAATGTCAACTTTCAAATTTGGCCACCAATAAAATGCTTTCAAATCCTGGTACATTTTATCTGATCCCGGATGAATTGAGTATCTCGTCTTGTGTGCTTCCTCCAACACTAGTTCTCTCAATCCTCCAAACTTTGGTACCCAAATTCGATTACCAAAGTACCGTGTTCCGTCTTCTTTGATGTCAAACTTCTTATCCATTCCTCTGAGAAATTCAACATCGACATTTTCTTGTTTCATGGCTTCTTATTGTGCTTCGCGGATTTGTGATGTGAGATTCGTACGGACAACTATGTTAAGAGCTTTGACCCTAAGAGGTTTCTCTCGCTCCTTTCTGCTTAAGGCATCCGCCACAACATTCGCCTTGCCCGGATGGTATTGAAGTTCGCAGTTATAATCATTAAGTAGTTCCATCCAACATCGTTGTCTCATGTTGAGCTGTTTCTGATCGAATATGTGTTGTAAACTCTTATGTTCAGTGAAGATAGTGAACTTGGTTCCAAACAGGTAGTGTCTCCACATTTTGAGTGCAAAGACAACAGCTCCTAACTCAAGGTCGTGCGTAGTGTAGTTCTACCCGTGAATCTTTAACTGACGTGATCCATAAGCAATAACCTTGTTTCGTTGCATAAGCACGCAACCCATTCCTTGACGTGAGGCATCACAATAAACAACAAAATCTTCACTTCCCTCGGATAGAGACAA